>NC_092588.1:103358333-103661363 GCF_047663525.1 Anas platyrhynchos
GAAGCAGTTGCTTATAATTTTTTGTTTTAATTTTGGTGTTTCATGTAGTTACTTTAAGTGAGTACCTAGAGCATGGAATAACCTGGATTTATTTAAATTAAAAACATGGTATTTCTGACTTTAAAAGCTTCTCAGTTTGCTTTGGTACACTTACTATAGGAAAAAGCTCTAGCAAGGCCATCTTAAGGTTTTTTCTGAGTAGGAATTCTACTGTGTACATTGTATCATGAAGTAGTAATTTGAAAATTATCAGATAATTACAGTACTGTCAGCAGTAGGTCAAAAAAAAAATAATATCTTGCTTCCTCTGAATACCTGAAATGCTACCTCTGGCTATAACATTCCTCAATACCCACAAAGAAAAAAAGAATGGTGACTTTAGAAGATCAGAATATTCTTAATCTCCTAGTTGCAGAGAACGATGCATTGAGTGTGGAAGTAAGGATGGGCTCACTTAGCAATCATTTTGGTTATATCATTCATTCTTAAACTGCAGCTTTTTGTCTTTATTGTCATATATATTGTCAAGCAGGTAAAATAGATTTCTTTTCAGACTGTACAAAATAAAAGCAAAAGGAATACATGACCTCCTTCTACTGCTGTGAAAATGCCTTGGAGCAAGTAAAGGTTTGATTGTATATGGATAACTAGGGAGGTGTTGGTTTCATGTTCATGCAGAACTGTTGTTTTACAGCCTGCTCTTAGTCAAGGCACTTGACCTCCTTGTGCCTAGACTTACAGTATCTTGCAAAACTAATTAAAAAGCAGAACCTCACTGAAAACCAGGTGCTGTGATTGAGCGGAGTCCTTCTGGGCATATGCCTTACAAAAACAAGCTAAAATTAGCAACAACATGTCAAAAATTTAGGGCAACATGCAGCTGATGAATGATGCATCAATGATAAATGATTCTTTATTCCCATTCTAAATTCTGTTCTCTTAGTAAATTAATGCTACCTGCACCAGATAGACCACCTTTGCAGCTGCTGTGCTTTCTCACAAATTCCATTTCTGTTTGGCTTTATCCTTTTTCATTCTTCATCACCAGACCTTTGGAAAAAAGTGAATTAACAGATTAAGAAAGATTAAAATTTGTAGTGGCAGAATGTCTTTCCAATGTAAAACATATTAAACTTATTGGTATTTCTATGTTGTAGGCAAAATAACTTAAATATTTTCAGTAAATTAAAAAAAAAAAAAAAAGTGGTGTGGGGGGGTATAGTGGTATTTTTGTTTTGCTGGTTAAGCACAAGTTGAATGAAACAGGCAGATTATTGGGAAAAAGTGTTTTGGATTTCAGTCTTCTGCTTAAAAAATACTCTCAACTCTTCCAGGTGTTGTCTTAATCCCAGACTTTACAAAGGGAAAAGCAACTATCTTCTTTTTATATCTACCTTATATTTGTGTTTCCAGTGGCATTGCCAAGTATTTCTATACAAAGTTCTGTTGCTCATATTTAACTACTGGCTTTGGAGTGGTCATACAGCTAGATAATCTATAAATGGGAAATTAACTGTCAAGAACTGTAAATATTTTTCTAAGAGGGAAAAATAAATAAGGCTTTAGGTGACAGATTTTAATAAGGACATGTTTTTGACTGTGGATAGCTCATTATAATCACATATATTCAGTGATTTTTCTATTTAGTCATCTTTCTTGTTCATCCTGCCTAAATATGCTGGTATAAATATGGGCACTTAGAGTTCTATGTTATCATTTATCATTTATATAGCACTGTAACTGTTAATAGTCCTTTATAATGTACAGTAATAGACTATGCAAGGAGCATAAGTCTGCTGTCAGGGACTTATAAACTCTGAAACAAATATTTAGACATAGCTGATATGATGTTCAGGTAGGCCCTCTTTATGTGTTGCTTGTACTCATAATTAATCACATCCAATGATTAGTAACTTTAAACTGTTCCAACAAAGCATTTAAACTCAGTTTTAGGCAGGTAAATAACCCTAATGATGCTCATGGACCTTAATGTTAAGGCGGCACGTTAACATGTATATATATATCACCTTAACTGGTAGAAGGTAAAACAATTCTCAGCTGCCCTGGAATAAGATTTAGGTAGTCATTCCCAGAAGTTACTTGTTTTTGATATCAAATAGATTTGGGAGAGGGGTGGAATGGACACCATTCTTGTATAGGATCAGCATTATTTCACTTTGTTTTTATGCAAGTGACACTTGGTTATTTTATTATGATCTGGGTATGACTAAAACTGGGAGAATCACAGAATCACAGAATTTCTAGGTTGGAAGAGACCTCAAGATCATCGAGTCCAACCTCTGACCTAACGCTAACAGTCCCCACTAAACCATATCCCTAAGCTCTACATCTAAACGTCTTTTAAAGACTTCCAGGGATGGTGACTCCACCACTTCCCTGGGCAGCCTGTTCCAGTGTCTAACAACCCTTTCGGTAAAGAAGTTCTTCCTAACATCCAACCTAAAACTCCCCTGGCACAACTTAAGCCCATTCCCCCTCGTCCTGTCACCAGGCACGTGGGAGAACAGGCCAACCCCCACCTCACTACAGCCTCCTTTAAGGTATCTGTAGACAGCAATAAGGTTGCCCCTGAGCCTCCTTTTCTCCAGGCTGAACAAGCCCAGCTCCCTCAGCCGCTCCTCGTAGGACTTGTTCTCCAGGCCCCTCACCAGCTTCGTTGCCCTTCTCTGGACCCGCTCAAGCACCTCGATGTCCTTCTTGTAGCGAGGGGCCCAAAACTGAACACAGTACTCGAGGTGCGGCCTCACCAGAGCTGAGTACAGGGGGACGATCACTTCCCTAGCCCTGCTGGTCACACTGTTTCTGATACAAGCCAGGATGCTGTTGGCCTTCTTGGCCACCTGAGCACACTGCTGGCTCATATCCATCCGACTATCAACCATCACTCCCAGGTCCTTCTCTGCCTGGAAGCTCTCCAACCACTCATCTCCCAGCCTGTAGCTCTGCTTGGGGTTATTGCGCCCCAGGTGCAGGACCCGGCACTTGGCCTTGTTGAACTTCATGCAGTTGACCTCAGCCCATCAGTGCAGCCTATCCAGATCCTCCTGCAGAGCCTTCCTACCCTCGAGCAGATCGACACACGCGCATAGCTTGGTATCATCTGCAAACTTACTGAGGGTGCACTCAATGCCCTCGTCCAGATCATTGATGAAGATATTAAAGAGGACCGGCCCCAGCACCGAGCCCTGTGGGACGCCACTAGTGACTGGCCTCCAACTGGACTTGACTCTATTTACCACGACTCTTTGGGCCCGGCTATCCAGCCAGTTTCTAACCCAACGAAGCATGCGCCAGTCCAAGTCAAGAGCAGCCAGCTCTTATATAATAAGAGCCATATATAATAAGCAAGCTATATAATAATATATATATATATTTATTTTTTTTTTTTAAAAAAAGGAAAAGGCAGGTTACAAACCCTGCAAACTGATATTTACGCAAGCACCACAAATACTTATATCCATCTCCAAAACATGCTACTCTCGAAACCATTTGAATTCTTAGTATTACAATCTTGAAATGTTTGTGACAGGTTTTTATATAATAGAAAATACAATTTAACAGAGGAACACTAGAGATGTGCAACTGGGCTAGGCTGTTTCAAAGATCCTTTTAACCTATGTCATTCTGGGATTAGGCACCTATGCTAGAACTGCATAAAGAACAGCAGCAGTATTTGGTGTTGAAAAAGACTGTGGATGCTCATGAGCATCTTCAGATGACGAACACAAATGCTGCATGTGAAAAAAAAAAAAAAAAAAAAGAACGATAGGAAAACACAGTAACCTCTTTCTATTACCCAAATTCCTACTTTTGTTTGTTTGTTTGTTTTTGTGTGTTGTTATCTTGTTGTTTGTTATCTTATATGTCATTGTTGTAACATGATTTAACTAACTTTCTTTCTTTCTTTCTTTCTTTCTTTCTTTCTTTCTTTCTTTCTTTCTTTCTTTCTTTCTTTCTTTCTTTCTTTCTTTCTTTCTTTCTTTCTTTCATTTTCTTTTTTTCTCCATTTGCCGCTCTGGGGCAAATGGGATCTAAAAGTTGAGCCATATCAAACATTCTTTTTGTCCTTTTTAAACATCGGTTTAGTTTCAAGGACTCACAATCTTTTTTTTTTTTTTTTTTTTTTTTTTAAATAAAAGTTAACACAACATAAACATTGTTTATTTACTATAGGAAAGGCCTATATAATTTGCTAAAGGATACCAGTGATAAATTTTACTACAAGTCTGTAGGGCTGTATGTGATGTATTAGTGGAAATATGTTTAGCTGTGTTCTATTTTGGAAAAATAATTTCGCAAAAGTATCTCACACCATTAATGTTACACAATAAGCTAAGGAAATTATTTTGCCCTAAAAGAAGAAATGGAACAGTACCCTTAAACTTGTTAATCAATAACTTTGTTTTATTGTACTGAGCAGTGTGAGTCATCAGTGAAGCCAAAAATCTGAATTCAAATTGATTTTTCTGCCTACTGAAGAGAGGCACAATCATGCACCTCCCTCTGGATGAGTTCCAGAACTTTGGAATTGACTCAAATATTCTGGGATACTTTCCTTGGTCACTTTTTTTGACTGTACTCTTGGAAATACTCTTCCAAACAAGTTGCAGAAATGTCATCTATTTTCCCACTTTTTTTTTTTTTTTCCAAACAGTACCACATAGTTTTTCTCACCCAAGCTGCCTTCATAACCCTGAAGAGCCATACCACAAGAGATTTCTGCAGCCTGAAATATAAAGCAACATTTTTCTTGTTCACACATGAATTCAGTGTCACCTCATCTATAAGCTGTATGACTGTGGGTTTTGTGTTTTATTGTTGTTATTTAATTAATATTAATATTAATATTTATTTTATTTTATTTTATTTTATTTTATTTTATTTTATTTTATTTTATTTTATTTTATTTTATTTTATTTTATTTTATTTTATTTTATTATTTTATTTTATTTTATTATTTTATTTTATTTTATTTTATTTTATTTTATTTTATTTTATTTTATTTTATTTTTACAAATCTCCTCTTGGCTTGGTCCTGCATTTATAAAATAAAGATCGTAATACTGTCTTTTGCCAAGAGAAGTTGTTGCTGCCCCATCCATGTAGGTGCCCAAGGCCAGGTTAGATAGGGCTTTGAGCAGCCTGACTCAGTGGAAGATGTCCTTGCACATGGCAGGGGAGTTGAAACTAGATGATCTTTAAGGTCCCTTCCAAACCAAAACACTCTACGATTCTACCGACTATGCAATTATTTCTAAGTAAAGACCTATGTTCTCAAAGCTTACTCAAAATACTCTGGCTGACACATGTAACTAGCTGATCTCAATAGCAATAGTTCATTTAAAAGAATACTGTTTTTTTTTTTGTTTGTTTGTTTGTTTGTTTTCCAGCTCTACAAACTGTAAGCATTCTGATATCTGAGGGAATTTGGAACTGCTTGTCTTTTTTTTTTTTTTTTTTTTTTGAAAAAACAGCTTTCCTTTAATGTGTTGTAGATTCAATGTATGTCACAATAAGTGTTAAACTTCCAGACTGGAGACATGATTCTTTGGGTTCATACTTAAGGTTGAAAGCAAGCAGCATACTTTAAATTATTTCCTGTTTCCTTTCAATGTTGGCTTTTAATGTAGCCGTTGATATGGCTATGCCATGTGGGAAATAAACAAGTTTTGAATGTTTGAAAGACAGTAAGGGTTTTATAGAGCTTCATTTGTTTTCTTCTAATAGTTTCTTAGTATTCTGCAAAATGTTAATTGTCATATTTCACAGCAACTGATTCATACTTTGACCTTTCTTAGGTCCAAATTCTGTCCTGTTTATTGACAATAATTAGCAACTTCCTCATTTAAGAAGAACATTTTATTTCTTAATAGCAGAAGGTTCTGTAGAGACACATTGCCAGCCACCATGGCTCTAGTGATGAGTAACTTGTTGAGTGCTGTTAACTTAGTTGCCATTGACCGTCCATCTGTATCAGGAAGTAGGGCAGAACTTATATCTAGGTGGATTCAAGCATAAATATAGATTTTGCTTTAAAAAAGCAACTCAAAATATTAAAATATACAAACAAAGACTTTATTCTTCAGTTGAGAAGATCAAGGGACGTTGCCTGTAATTTATATTATTATTTATATTATTATATTAACTAATTGATATTATTTATATTAACTAATATTGCCTGTGGTGAATGTGTCTTATGTACAATGTCTGGATTACTTACCAACTAATGAAGCTGCACAACTGAAAAATTGTGCTGCTTGTAAGAACCAGAGTAGCTTTTAGCATGGCATTGCAATTCCTTTGATTTACAATTTTTTATTTCCTAAATTATGTGGCAAAATTTATTCACAGCTTAGTATGATTCTGATAACTGTTGTGGTGCCACTTGGAACAATAAATATTATTAGTTGTATTATTTAGGAGGAAATTCTTCATTCTTTGCTCCACCGAGGCACGGAAACAGATACCCCAGAGAACTTGTGGATGCCCCATCTCTGGAGGTGTTCAAGACCAGACTGGACAAGGCCTTGGGCAACCTGATCTCTGGGTGGCATCTCTGCCTGTGGTAGGAGGGTTGGAACTGGATGATCTTTAAGGTCCCTTCCAACCCAAGATTTTCTATGATTACTCATTTAGAAGAGGATTGTTTGTGAAACTGTTACAAACCTCAGTGTTTACATGTTGACATGCTGAACTTCAACAAAGCTTGCAATGTGTTAGACTTGCTTTTTTTTTTTTTTTTTTTTTTCCCCTAAGTTCACCCTTCCATTCTTCAAAGTCATAAAACCTTAAGCTAATGCAGCATTTAGAATTTGGCTAGAATTTAAATTTAAGTTTTAGGACAAAAAGCTGTGGTAGAGTTTACCTTCCCTCCTCCCTCCCTCTCTAGTATTTTCAGGCCTGATCTTTGTTACTAAGGTAGCATAAAGGGGTATTCCTGTCCTTTGCCCACTGATGATATGACATTTCCCTTTGAATTCCTTGGAAAATAGTTGTTTAATAGCAATTCCCCTACAGGTGCCTCCTTAAAGAAGATTAAGCTTATTCCATTGGCATCCTCCTCATAGGAGGAGAAAACCAGTCTCAGTTAAATTTATAACAGTGTGGATATGAAAATATTCTTGGATAGATTCTGGCTCTGAAGATCAACCCCACAGGGTAGGGTTTTTTGGTTGCTCTGTTGTTTGTTTTTCTTTTTGTTTGTTTGTTTGCTTGCTTTGTTTGCTTTGTTTTGTTCTCATTCTCTGTGAGGTCTTGGAAAATGGGCATTTAGCTTGTTGCTTCATCATAGGCCTTGAACAATGTCATGGCTAGTCTCACAGGGTGGGGTGTGTTAAGGTGATTACAAATAAGTAACAAACAATGTGATTGAGCTGGCTCTCAGTGACATAAAACTTTCTTAAAACTATGTTCTACATAACACAGTTAAGTTTCTCCTGCAAAAGGCCTTAGCAAGATTGTTTGTTGTTGTTGTTGTTGCTTGTTTGTTTGTTTTTCCACCTGATAAGAATTTATAGTGTAACTGCACAAGTGTATCTCTGTTCAGCAAGAGTAAGCTGGAGGGGTCAAATATCTTATGGAAGTATAATACACTGCTGGAACGTGTCCTATTAATACTACATTGTTTGCTGACGAAAGATGGTCTTAAGTTTCTCATGCTGAAAAATACTTTGTTAATTTTAAGCTCTTCAGGTAAGCTGCGTATTCTTTGTGAATATGTTTGGTTTGGTAGGTAGCATGGATTCATTTTTTGGGGGGGAATAATAAATCATATAATAAATCAGGTCAATAATAAATCAGGTCAGCTCAGAAAGCTATTACATCCTGAGAAATGCGTGCAATTCTCTGTGGGTGTAGGATGAGACATGGCTAGTTTCTGAAACTGGATACTAGGCAGCAAGACTTACAGAATTCACCAAGAAGGTATTAAGTTATTATTAAAAATGCTTTAAAGTCCTTTCAAAATTAAGCCAGGAAAATTGCTAGTAAAACTTTATCTGTAGATCTATGGATAAAAAATTTTGGTCTATAATATTTTACAATACTTGAATTTCCTTTTTTTTTTTTTTTTTTAAGACAAATTAAATGGTCAGATGCATTATGTAAATTAATACATTATCCACCCTGTAGGACTGTAAAAGCCATTCAAGTGGAACCCTTGAAAAAATTCAAGTGCACCAATACTGCCTGTTTTACTCTTCCTATGAAGAAATAGCACATGCTATCAATGGCCCTCCAATACTAGTTACACAAAGTGATTTTCAGCAAGAGAGCTCTAATGGTTCAAGAGATGCAGTCGTCTAAAAATAAATCAGCCTTTTCCAAAGTGCCCACAGCAGCACATCATAATCAAAGTTGATTACATTTGCACCCTGCATCAAATGGATGTATCAGAGTGCACCAAATCACAGAGACCTAATGGTTCACACCTGGCAGATAGCTATTTGACATTTCACACTATCAATGTAAGTGTTCCTGAAGCATGAGATTCATAATACTAGACTGTACTATAGTGTATTAAAGAGCTATCTTAGCTAAGGCACATCACCATGTTCATTGACTTCTTTTAATATAATGGGACCTTCTTCAGCCATATATCATAATAAAATTTTTGCTCTTACTTATTTTGTCTGTGTAGAGCATTTTCCTCACTAACATGTTAGGAATGTAACTTTTTATCTTTCCTCTTTTCTCTAGCATCCTGATTGGAATGACCTATTTTACAGTTGCCCAAGTCTACAGGTTGAGTAACAGCTTAAACTCAACTGTTTCTGTATATGCATATGCACAGGCCATGACTAAAATTTTCCGATTGTTTGTTTTTATCTGCCTTTTTCTTTCCTTTTCCTTTTCTGCATGCAAGTAGTGATATCTGATTTTCTTAATTTTGTCTGTGGGAGTATTTCCTCCAGTAGATCTGTTATCTTCTATCTCATGTTTCTGATGGACATTGGGAGAAGAAAAAAAAAAAGTGATAAAGTGGCTTACTTAACAAGCTCAGACTTGTTTAATATTGTAATATTTCCTTGTACCATTTCAGTTCTTCATAATTTGAACCTTTCTACTTCTCTGCTTAATTGTAGTCTGGCCCCTCCATGTTCTGAAGGATGCAACTACATGTATGTTCTGCTTAGCTTTGAATACCCCGGCAGTCAGGATAAAATTTGGAAGGATCGAAATCCTATCAGAAAACCTGTCAATAGGTTTTCACCAGTTTTTGTGTATATTTCTTAAATATAAAAACAATCAAGCTAGGTCTTGGCTTTTAACTGTATGCTTTGCATATAGTACAGTATGATTAATGTGCTTTACAATCTTATTTTGTGAGATGTTTAGTTAGTTTGGTAGCTTTGAATAAACTTCTGATAATTATTTAAATCACAGAAAATCCTTTAATTAAAGATAAATCAACATTAATTCAGTTTCCTAAAATAAATTTTATAGAACACACACGACACTACCTTTTACCTCTTTTCTCTTACTTGTTATTGCATGTATATGTGCCTTCACAATCTTTCAGATGTGTAGGACTACTTTTTCATGGTTGGATTATTTTAAGATTTCTGTGTTGCTTGTTTATATTCATATTTATCATGAGCATAATAAAAACAGGTTTTAAAATCTTAAATAAATTTTAATACTGACTAACAAATACTGCAACAAAAATATCTTATTACTTGAATATCTCTTGATCTTTGCACAGACAAACTTGCTATTGAGATAAAAGGGGATTTTTAGTGAGGAATAGAAGGATTTTTCCTGAATGGCAGTGATATATGTAGAGTTTAGAAACTTTTATTCTTCTGTTCTTATAGGCAGTAGATGGCATAACCGGGGGGATGCTGCACATGTTGCTTGCAAAGGGTTAGTCTCTTCATTAGTATGCAGCACATACTTTTTGGGGGTGCATATTTGAGTGACAGAGCACATACAAAGGCTTTCTAAAGCTTTTGTAGGAAATGAACAATATCCTGAGACCAAATCCTTTGTCAGTTGTTTTGAGTTTTTAGTAAGAAAGCAATGTACAATATTCTGCCTACACAGGTGACAAATGAGCATTGCAGGTGCTGTTGTACAAAAAACATTAGGCACATTTAAAATTGCGGGCTCAATTCTTTTTAACAGCTTCAAAGAAAGAACCAATCAGCAGCGATATTTCTGTCTACTTTATTTTATATTTTATTTTGTTAGGTATCAACACGTCCATGGTCCTGCAATTTTACATATCTAAACATCCTGAGTATTGCAGATTTCCTGTTTTTTACATTCCAGGCCTGGTCAGTACAACAGCAGGAATTTCACTGCCACAATGTGAATAACTAATAAGACTAGAATGGCGATGTATGAAAACAGAAGTTAAAGCCAAAGAGGAGTTTAAAGAAACAGAAATCTGAATCTTCACTTTTCTTCAGTCAGTACTACTGAGTAGTATCTTCCTTTTCTTTATTCTATTATCAAAATGCTGATGGTGTGGAAACAAATATATTTTTATAGAAAGATTTGGTAGTGTTTCTTTGTGACATCACGTAGGAAAAATGCATCGCCAATAGGAGATAAATATGCAGTTCTAAATTAAATTTTCACTCTTGAGTATTGTGAGTTGCTGTTATTATTATTTATTTATTTATTTATTTATTTAATAATAATTAATGCTTAAAATGCCATGAAACGAAAAACAGGTTCCCTTGCAGAATTTCCATAAACTTGGAACTTAAGTTTTTAACTGCTAATATTCAACTATGACATCCTTGGATGTGCTTTCTTAAAAACTAGGATCTGCTTTCTCGAGAAATAGGATTATAGTTCTCTGGACCTCACAGGTTACAGATAGGCACACTCACAACTGAATGGAAAGAAAAATTAAGAAATTGAAATTTTCTTTTTTTTAATTGTCCAAATATATGCATATGGAGAGTATTAATTTTAATAAGTACTCTGTATGTAAAGGCTAAGATCTCTGCAGAGACCTTAGGAAGATCAGGGCATGCAGAATTGTGGTTGTTTTACTTTGGTGGGCAGCTGAGCTCAACCACAACTGCTGTTCACACCACCTCAAGTGGAAGGGGGAGAAAAGGCTCCCCCTTCCGTTTGAGGCTCCACAGGCTGCAGCCTCCTTCAGGGCAGGTCCACCTGCTCTACCGTGGTCTCCTCCATGAGCTGCAGCGTGGAACCCTATTCCTCTGTGGTACATTCTGGGCTGCAGGAGGACAGCCTGCTTCACCACAGGCCACAGGGAACTTTTGCTCTGGCACCTGGAGCACCTTTCCCCCTCCTTCTTCACTAACCTGGGTGTCTGCAAGGCTGTTCCTCACTCCTCTCTCTCTCTCTCCCAGCTGCTGTTCCACAGCAGTTTTTTTTTTGTTGTTGTTTGTTTGTTTGTTTCCTTTCTTTCTTTCTTAAATATGCTGTCACAGAGGCACAAGCTTATTGGCTCAGTTCTGGCTGGCAGTGGGGCCCTTATCTGACATAGGGCAGCTTCTAGATTCTTCTCACTGAAGCCACCCCTATGGTCCCCTGCTACCAAAACCGTGCCATGCCACTACAAGAGTGGAGTTTGGAGAATTAATTTAGGGACAGATGTTACTACATTTGATAAACAGTAATTTCTATTTTTTCATTTGTTTGTTTGTCTGTTTTTTTCAAAATCAGTATGGCCATTGTTAATAGATATGAATTTGACCAAGTGTGTTACTTTTTCTTCAAATTTTATCCAAGTATTACCTGGAGAGTGACCTATGATGAGAAATGTTTGTCCTTAAAATGTCTTCTCTCCTATACAATATTAGTTACATCTGTTTTTATTAGAGAATCCAAACTAACATCACATTGTATGATAAAAGTTCTTTCATGTTTGGGACACTGGTAGAAGTATACATAGCAAAAAGCTTGGTTCTTAGAACTATTTAAAATTTTCAACATGTTCAAAACTGTAGCTTATGATACATAGGTACAAACAGATATACATATATACAAACATTTACATATTTTTTCACCATTTGAAAGATGTATTTGAACATAAAAGTTTTTTTACCTTTTGAAATGAAAATATACGTACCATCACAGAAAAGACTTGCTGAAAACTGAATTGCTATTGGGTAGCATTTTTATAAGATATAGTAGTCATATTTTATTACATGAAGTATATAATATTTCTTTAAAATGCCTGAAATGTGATGGAAAAAAATGGTCTATGGAAGTACATATGTGAAGAAAACTTGATGAATACTTGAGGAAATATATGAAAGCTTTTGTTTCATTTTAATTGAGGAAGAACTTTTGCTATTGGTATTGATGGAAAGAAAGAGTACTTAGAAAGTAAAAAGTTATTCAGCTGAATTCAAACTGAAATTCCTAATCCAAATAGTCCTTTTACTGCATGTGACAGAATCACAAAATGATTGCATTGATGAAGTATAGGTGAGGGGATACTTGGCTACTAAGAAAATAATATTTTAAATTCAATTCAGCTGTTTTGTAAGATAATGATAGTGATATTTTAATTAATTAATTATTTATTTTCTAGTGGAACATCCCCAAGTAAAGTTAATCAGATAGTGAAAGTTGACAAAGAGAATTCTTTTGTAAGGACACATACTAAGGCATTAATTCTATTTAAGTAAGAGTGGGATGAACTTTTCTGAAAAGTTGTATACAGCTTTAATTGAGCAAAGGGCTTCATTTTGATACAGCTGTTTTGATACAGCTTCACATTTTGGAAGTCTTTCCTGTAGAAGGAGGCAAAAGATTAGATATCTTTCACAGATAAAAAGTTCCGTAAAATGTTTATTTTTCTGGACAATGTTTGTCTGGCAGTCTCTCTCATCTGCTCTGTAATGAAAGACTTAAAAATGTCTTTCAAGTTTATCATACCAGGCCACTGAAAATCTTCACAGAAAAAGTGAAAGTCCTAACCTGTTGCCTCAGATTTTCACCCTAAAAGATTTGATGAGTTTGATCCAAACATCAAACCACATATACTCTTTTGCTAACATTAGTGTTGAGAGGTAGCACTGAATGAAGGCACTGAAAGAACAATCTACAAACTGTTTCTGTTCTACACTGGCCAAAGATAGGCTCTGTGTCTTTAATAACTGTTAGCACCAAAATAGATAGATGAGAAGGAAACTGAAGGGAAAAATAGAATAATTCTAATCCAAGTATAAATAAATTATATGTAATTTTATGATATAATTACTAGTAAACATATAAAAATGAATACTATAAAATCTTTGTTAGACTATGAAAATATTTTTATGTTGAGCTTAAGCACTCAGGAATGTAATTTCTGTGCTGTCATTTTATAAAGGATGCTTATTAGCTTGAGAATTCTGATGTGTCTGTAGTTTCCCAGATGTACATAATTCTTGACCACTGGTCCTTGTTAACCTTGTCAGGGTGGCTCTGGAAGGTTACTCTTGCTCCATTTTACAAAGAGGAAATCCCAAGTAAAAAATGGATACTTGGAGCTTAGATGGAGCTTAGGTGCAGTGAGACATTTATCATATCAAATAAAAGAAGTTATGACTGTTTGTGTTGTTTAAAATCATCTGTCATAGAAAGTCTTATAGAAGAAAGAGGATTCTTATCGTTACCTCATGCTACAAGACTATATCAAATAGATATAGTCTTATTGGTGAATAATGGAAGGTGATGAAATATCATGAATTCTATGTACACAGATAATCAAAACTTCTTGTCTTATTCTCTTTATCTGGAAGACATCTGGGATTTTTGTTAGCATAACATAAAGAGCTGAAACCTCAAAATGAAGAAATACCACACAATATTTTATTCAGGTCACCCTGTTCAGGTGACAGAGTGCTGGAACAGGCTGCCCAGAGAGGCTGGGGAGTCTCCTTTTTGGAGATATTCAAAACTCGCTTGGATGTGACCCTGTGTAACATGCTCTAGGGGAACTTCCTTGAGCAGGGTGGTTGGACTAGATGATCTCTGGAGGTCCCTTCCAACCTCAACTGTTCTGTGACTGTGTGTGTGATTCTGTGATTTTAGATTTTCTTTTGTGTGAAATAAAATAAAAACAGGCAAAACTAAAAAAGAAATAAAAAATCAACCAACCTCAAGATCCTATAAATCTAGACTGAAGAGAGGTTCATAATTACTGGAGGGGAAAAGGCAATTTCAAAATAATATGAGATGAATCTTCAGTATTAATTTTTTACATTAGGAAAAGATTGGGTCCAAGACATTTCCTGCATATTGCTATATAGTATATTACTTGGTAATAACTTGTTTAAATTATATATACTTATAAGGAAACCGAATACGCTGATTGACTGATTGATTGTCAATGCATATGACTTCACAATTAAAAAAATCCATACATTTCTGAAGGAAGTCCTGCTGGGGGCAGGTGCTGACCATGCACACACTACAAATAGTAGGAGTTCTTTGTTTTTGTGGTCTGCCTGGTCAGTAGCAGAAAAAGAGTGAGAAGTACGTGTATGATGTCTGCAATGCAAAAGGACAGCATAATCACATCATTGTTTCTGCACTGACTTTGGAAGCAGAAGTAGTTTAACCACATGGACACAGCATCCTGCCTCAGTTAACTCATCATTTTGAGACCTGATACTTGTTTGGATCACACAGGTTTATATCTTTACATGGTGCTCTGTTGAAAAATGGGAATATATCAACACACCGTAAAATTGTGCTGCATTATTTTGCTTAAAGACATCCACAGTGTGGCAAAGAATAAATTTTCCCAGTAACCTTAAGCCACAGTGCCAGGCTGTGAGATTTTGTCACACAGCTAGTGAAGCAAATATGAAGGAAAATATTCCAAACAACTTCTCCATCCTAGATATATCTATGTGTATATATTAGGAATATACAAATGAAAATATATTCCAAATGTATACACAAAAATATATTTGCATACATATACTGCTAATATAAAATTGAGTAGATTCTCTGTTTCCTCTAGGTAAAAAAATAAAAATTAAAAATTAAAACAAGCTAAAAAAACTGACCACAATACAATCCCACTGTTACATGGTTCAGAACATATGAGCATATGCAAATGATGTTTTGGTTTTGAACACATCTGGTCCAACAAAAGTTGTATGAATTAGTTTCTGTTTATTTTCAGAGCAATATGCACAAAGATGAGATATATTAATGAGGGAGACCTTCTGTTTTACTAAAAGATATTCCACAGACCAAATCATTAATAAACAGTAATAGTTTATTATTAGTTTTAAATAAATAATTTGTAAGAAAAGCACATTTCTAGAGGAAAACAAACATAACATCCTTTTATGCAGGTTGTATGTTAAATATTTAATTACTTAAACTGGTTTATAAATGGTAGTGCTTACAGTCAAGAGTTATATTTTTAAATAAAATAATCAATATTTTCCTAATTCCAAGACAATAGCATGAAATATGTCCTAAAATGTTCTCAGAATGCTTTTAGAAGTACAATTCATCATGTGCATGGAAATTAAAATGATTTTATTACTTTAGACTAAAATAAAAGACATACATTATCTTGTCTTCTGAAATATTGACTGTATTTTACTATGCATCTTTAGTACTTGACCTTATATGTCACTAATATAATATAGATTTTACGATACAGTTGCAGTGAATGCACCTTATGACTACTGGACTACATTACAAGGTTATGATAAAGATAAGATACTTTTAAATAATATCTCTGTCACTCTTAATAAAAAAAAATAATCGGTCATTCTGTTTCTTCCTGTTCCCTGGCTTACAATTTCAAGATCAGCAGCTTACAATAATTATTTTGCTGACTATATTGGTATGTTTGTTGCATAGGAACTCTTCTAGGCTATTTCTCATGAAAGGCTCTGACGAAATCAGTGATGTTAAATGTTAAAGCTTTTATGTGTTTAATCAAACATTTTTAATCAAATTCATGACAGGATAGTGATTCATTTTTTTTAATTGATTTTTGATGTATATACATATGCTCCATTTGCATTTACAGTGCTAAGCTCAGGTGCTGACTTCCATTCAGGATATAATTCCTTTGAAGTGACTGCTGCCAGGTATTTGTCATCTGAGATGTACAAAAAATAGAAAAAAAAATAGGAAAAAAAAAAAAAAGGGACTTAACTTTAATGAAAGAATTAAACTGTATAAAATTCAGAATAATTTAGAATTAACTGAAGCTGCTTGCTACTTAAACAGCATACAAATAACCATCAATGAATAAACATGATATTTCAAAGGAGGAAGCCTTTGCTGTCATTCAGAGAGATGAGGGAAAATACTGGAAATAATATTTTGTCCATTTTGCTAAAGTTAGACCCAGCAAGATATACGAAAAATAAACTTTAAAATATATATATTTAGATGTTCATTCTTGACTTACTCCCCACATATAAGACAAGGGAATTATGCAGTGGTAGATTGTCTGCCTACGTGAGAGAACAGCAGTGTATTAATCATCAAATGTGTGTTTTTGTAGCAAACAGGATAAATCTAAAGATATTGCATGGGCCTGAGCATGCTAGAGTTTCCAGGCACTAACATTTAAAAATAATGTGTGAGAAACATCACAAATTCCAATGGGAATGACTGGCCTCAACCTGATCTGTCAGAGGGGTCATATCTTCTGCAAGCTTTAGAAACATGACAGTGCAAAATCTAAGCTACTACCCAAGCTATCAATTGCAACTGGATACTCTGAGAAACATGTTGTGCTGCAAGGACAAAATTACTATTGATTTTGTGAAGATGGAGATCAGCCATCACCCACCAGTCTTGTTAGAACATTTCCATTTTTTGTTCTACTTGTTGCTTTGTGATGTCACTGCATAGGGTATTATAGTGCTGCAGGAGTTCTTTAGGGGTGAATCTCTTACCTTTTTCTTTGTTAAAACACAGTTTGCTTGTGGAGTTAGTCAGCAAACACTTTCAAAACACAGTCAAAGGAAATTCTTCTTGTCATTCAGATTTTTTGAATGTTCCAGACCCACCCAAATTCTCTGTGTACCATTTTAGTCAACTATGAATGTCAGCTTTAGACATCTACACTGAATGCTGATAAGAGCAGAGGATTTTTATCAATAAACGGAACTCTGGCTATTATTATGTCAGTGCAAACTGGTCACTTGTCTTTTAGTAGAGCTGTGCGATAACCTTGAAGCAAATTGCAAGTACACACAGAATGTAATCTGATCCTGAAGTCAAAATAAATGCACTGAAATTTCAAAACTCAGGAGAAAATTTGAAATATTTTGTTTCAACATTTTTACTGAAATATTCCAAAGAGGCGGAAATACTGAAAAAATCTATCTAAAAATATTGCTCTACAACAACACAATAACAATTGTGATTTCTTTCCATATTTTAAAATGAAATTAATTAGGAATTAATTATTCTGTATTTCTGTATAGCACTGTGTTTTGTTTTGTTTTGTTGGTTGCGTTTTGTGTTTTGTTTTTTTGGCTTGTTTGTTTTTCATTTAGCACCACACACAAAGTCAAATTGATGAGATAATTTGATTATTCTTCTAAGATTGATCAGGAAGTAGAATTTTCTCAGTTTCTAATTTTCATGCAATGAATAAATTAATAAGCTATAGAAAGATGGAAACTTTAGTGAAGCCTTTGGTGGTATTACTCATCTGGGCAGCTGAACTCCACCACAACCTCTCTCTCCTCTCAAAGGGAAAGGGTAGAATATACAATAAAAAAGTCTCAAGAGTTGAGATAAGGACAGGGAAAACACTCAACAATTATCACCATTGGCAAAACAGACTCAGCACAGCAAGACTAATACAATTTATTACCTATTACTAACAGCTAGAACAATGAGAAACAAAAATAACAACAAACTAAAAACATCTTCCCCCATCCACCCTCTTCTACCTCCTCTCCTTGAGTGGGGCAGGGGAACAGGGAATTGGGGGTTGCAGTCAGAGACCTTTTGTCTCTGTTGCTCCTTCACGGTCACTCTCTGCCCCTGCTCCACGTGGGGTCCTTCCCATGGGATGCCATCCTTCCCAAACTGATCCTGCGGGGACTGCCCACAGGCAACAGCTCTTCAAGAGCTGCTCCAACATGGGTCCCTACCACAGGATCCGTCCGTCATAAGCAAACTGTTCCAACATGGGTCCCCTGCAAGCAGCAGCTCCTGACAGATCCTCTGCTCCTGTGTGGTCTCCTCTGCACGGGCCACAGGGGAACTTCTGCTGTGGCACCACTCTCGTTCCTGCTATTATCCAGCAGTTTTTTCCCTTTCTTAAATCTGCTCTCACAGAGGCAACATTGCTCATTGGCTCAGCTCTGGGCAGCAGTGGGTTGCTTTCGAGACTTCTGAAATTGTCCCTTTTCTAACAAGGGGCAGCTTCTGGACTCTTCTCACAGAGGTCACTTGGAGCTCCCACTACCAAAACCTTGCCACATAACACAATTCAAGCCTTAGTGCTGTATCAATTGAACATTTTTGATCTCAGGTGTTCTTATTAAATCAGGCTCACCTAGAAACATCTGCATAGCACTAATTTAGAATTTCCATTAAATTTTTTGACACTTTCAAAAAACATCATATCCAGCATATTTTGCACATGAATCAGCATCTTAGGGTTTTTGTTTGTTTGTTTTAATATCAGACTAGAAGCTAATCAAGGGGGTATTGGAGGGATGGTCTGTGTTACTTCTAGCTACTTTGTGGATAAACAAAGTACATCAGTCCTCAGGACAAAAAGCAAATTTGTGTGTGTGTGTGTGTGTTTAGAGAAATGTCTGTAATTAGATATGCTTTGGAGTTAGCACACTCGCTTATTGGAATCACATTGTGAAAATCAGTGTGAAAATTTGTAAACAAAACAAACTGCCAAAATTTGCCAGAAATAAAGTAAACTGTAGGAGCTGTAATTGTACAAGTTCTTTTCTTTATTCATGAAGCTGCAGACAAAACTTCTGCCAACCTAACTAGTAGCTTACCTCATTTTGGCCTCACAGCATATTTTATACTTCTGAGTTCCAAGGTGACACTGTAGAGTTTGTTCACACTGACAGTATAAAGACAATTTTCATCATTTCATCATTTCATCATTTTTCTGCATGGTTTAGGTCTATAATCCAGTAAAAGATTTAACTGGATACAGATTCTTTCCAGATTTACTTGGACTCCTCACTTGCTTAGCACTAAGTAGTTATGAAAATGTATTGTATAGTGTATTAGATCAAAACTTAATGCTGAACAAGTTTCAACTAAATCGAGTGAAGGTTTTTTTTCAGAAAGTAACATTGCTTAGCCTGAAATTAAGAGAGGGAGAAATTATGACTTTTTTCATCGGCAATCTTAGTACAAGTCTATGCTGACATACAGTTTTTCATTTACGAAATGTTGCTTGTGTGCACATAAAAGCGTCTTTTTAAAAATACTGCCTTTGAAATTTTGATACATTTCTCTACTCTCTCACGAACTCTTAAAAGTGTAGAGAAACTTTCTTTAAAAGCATTTTAAATTACTCCTTATAGCACTGATAAATCCTATACATGTTTCTAGTTTTATGCCTTGGGCATTGATTTGACATCTTTGCTCTGTGTAACTGAATTAAATAAGATTGGAATACCCCTAAAAAAAAAAAAAAAAAAAAAAAAAAGCTTTTAAAGGAAAGTTTGTCCAATGAACAGGTTCACTAAACCACACTACAACTTTTATTTTAGCTACAGTGTGACACCAGAAATCTGTTGACTGTCAGATTAACTTCAGTATGTTTATTAAACTACATGACAGTGACCATAAAACCTTAACCTTGATATTGCTGCTAGTCAAGTCAATGGAAGAAAAAAATAACAAACATTGCCTTCAAGTATGCAAGGTCATGTTTTTCTTTTATAGTGTTTTTATTTTATTTTCTGACTCATAGACTGCATTGAATCATGTTAGTGTAGTGACTGTTAAGTCAGAGCAAGACGATTAAAAAAACAAGTCATGAGAGAAGGGCAGGGATGAGAAGGATGTTTTGACTGACAAAGAATGGTAAAAATCACGGCAAAGCTAGGATGGAGAATGTCAGAAGCAGAGCCTTTGTAGCCTGTTGGCTTGGTTTGGTTTGGTTTAAACTTCCAGATTTGCCAACACAATTTTTTAACGGAGATGATGAATGATCACCTGCTTTTCTTTTGACTGTTGGTACTTAGAGCTTGAAGAGGTTATGACATATTTTTCAAGGGAGACTTTTTGAAAGTACATGGTTTAACAGTGACCTGTTCCCGATAACTTTCTGTTATCATTGTTGAACTGTTCATCATATATTTCAGCAATGCTTTCATTTTGATTAGTATCCCTGTGGCTGCTTTCAACATGTAAAATGTATCACTACCCTTGGGCTAAAGTCAGATATTGGTCAACTCCAATGGAATCTGCATGCATGAGTTCAATACTGTAATTCTACTATATTTTGAGAAAAGAATAAGAAAATCAATATCTTAATGGATGCTTACAGTTTTCTAGATGAGACAAACTCTGTTCTGCTTATGCCACACATCACACATGCTTATATTCTCATATTCAACAGTTACTACTTTAAAAGGATCCTTTTTGTTTACATATTAAAAAAAAAAACTAAACCATAAATTTATTATACCTCATTTTTAAAGATTTGAGATGCTTATGAATATGTGCATATAATAGAATGTAATATAAAATATATAATATATATGATACATGACATATAATATTATAATATTATATATAGTTATGTAATAGTATATATTATATATATTATAATATAAAATATATAATGTATATATTATATTATATATAATATTATGTATATTATTTAGACACTCCAAAGAAGAAAATTTTCAGGAAGGTCTTAATATACTATGTAAAAGAAGTCATATTGCCTCAGTAATTGAAACTGGGCAGGCAAAATCACCAGGCACTCACCTTTGAAAACCATGTAAATTGTGATAAATGTGAATATAGTTTGATAATAACAACTTTGCAACTATTAACAATTCTGTTATGATGAAAAAATGTCAGAAATCCATGACATTTGATATTTATCGCTCAGCCAGCTGTAGATTCCACAATAGTGTCATACTCTCAAAGAAGTCTTTGTTCTGTGTGACTTGTTCTACTTTTAAAATTCAATGACATAAATACCAAAGTAGATTATAGTTATCAGTTCCATGAGGAAAAATTAACACAGTAATAGAGATCTTCCACAGTTAGCTTTCATGAAGACATTTTTTTTCTTTCAGTGCATTTTTATTGTCTAGTAAAACATTTTAAAATAGCCCTGTTAAAATAATTTTGTTTTACAATGTCTGTGAATGTCTTGTTGCCCTTACATGATTTCTACGGTCAGATTTGGCACTTATAAACACACATTTTGTTTCTTATTTTCATTTTTTAGAATAACAGAAAATGCGCTCAGTTTGATAATGTTAATAACCCTGTATTGGGTCTGGCTGGAATGTTAACTTTCCCAGCAGCAGCCCATACAGTGCCGTACTCTGTACTTGTAGCTGGAACAGCAGTGTTATCACACCAGTGTTGTGTCTGCTGCTGAGCAGCAGTGGCACAGTATTAGGCCTTTCTCTAACCCTCCTAGGGGGTGGGCAAAAGGTGAGGAGAGAAACATCACTAGGGCAGCTGGCCTAAACCAATCAAAGGGATATTCCATACCATGTGGTGTCACACTCAGCAATAAAAGGTGGAAACAGGAAGAAGAGGGGAGGGGTGGGCTCTCGTTTGGAAGATGTCGGTCCTCCTCTCGAACACCGGCTGCGTGCGTTGAGGCCTTGCTTCAAGGACGTGGTCAATCATCGCTCATTTGTGGGAAGTAGAGAGTAATTTCTTTCCTCTGCACTTCCATATAGCCTTCATTTATTTTGTTTGTTTGTTTTCCTCCCTTCTTTTTATTTTCCTTTTTTTTCCCCTCCCTTTCCCCTTTCCCTTTTTATTTTCCCCTTAGTTAAATTGTTAGTTCATGGTAGTCTTTATTTAATTATTATAATTATTTCCCTTTAATTAAATTATCCTTATCTCAACCCGTGAGTTGTTCTTTGCTTTACTTCTCCCCCTCCTCATCTAAAGGAGGGGGAGTGAGAGAGCGGTTGTGGGGTTTAGCTGCCCAGTACGGTAAAACCACCACAAACCCATATAGCAATTGGCACTGACTCAAATTATGCATGACATAGTTTCATGCATATTAAATATACACCAAATGGAAGTATGCAGAAGTTATAGGGAAAAATGTTAGATTTTATTTCTCTTAGATTTAAGCAAAACAGAAAAAAAAAAAATTGTAAGGTGCATTTAAAAGTGACAGATAAAAACTTATATTGGGAAAAAGTGTGTTCCACTTATCTTTCACAATGTGCTGCAGCTTCTTTAAAAGAGCAAAGTTCATAAGCAGGTTCAGGAGACTTGGAGAAGAGTGACTGTTATCACAGAGGACTGTAAATAATGAGATTTTGATCTAGTGCTAGAACCTTCTGTGTCTTGCACTCAGGTGTTGAAGTATGCTGTAGAACTGTATTTGAAGTATCTGTGAAGCATTGCAGAATCACAGAATGGCTGAGGCTGGAAGGGACCTCTGAAGATCATCTACTCCAAGCCCCCTGCAATGCAGGATCACCTACAGCACATTGCACAGGATAGCATCCAGGTGGGTTTTGAGTATCTCCAGAGAAGGAGACTCCACAGTCTATCTGGACAACCTGTTCCAGTTCTCTGTCACCCTCACAGTAAAGAAGTGCCCTCTCATATTCAGCTGGAACCTCCTGTGCTTCAGTTTGTGCCTGTTGCTTCTTGTCCTGTCACTGGGTACAACTGAAAAGAGACTGACTCCTTGACACCCTCCCCTATTTATACATACATATTTATACACATTGAGGAGGTCTCCCCTCAATCTTCTCTTTTCCAGGCTAAATGGGCCCAAGTCTCTCAGTCTGCCCTCGTATGATAAGTGCTGCAGTTCTCTAGCCGCCTTCATAGCACTCCCCTGGACTCGCTCTAGTAGTTCTATGTCTCTCTTGTACTGGGGAGCCCAGAACTGGACACAGGTGTAGCTTCACCAAGGCTGAGTAGTGGGGGAGGATCACCTCCCTTGACCTATTAGCAACACTATTCCAAATACACCCCATTCTGGATAGTTTTTCAGAATTGCTGGATAGTTTTTCAGAACACATTTTAAAAAGAAAGCATGGTACTATTATGACTAATATTCTGAATAATTCATAGAAATGACTGAGGTTTGCATAAATGGATTCAACATCTTTTAAGATAATTTTAAAATGTAATCATGGTTTCTTCTAGTGATTTGCAATATTTACAGTTAAGCTTAGAAATGGTGGGTCTGAGCTACTTGTGGATATTATAATTATACTATTATTATTTTTATTGTTCAAAGAATAAAAAGTGTAGTGATAGGACAAGAAATAATGGCTTTAATCTAAAAGAAGGTAGATTTAGGTTAGATATTAGGAAGAAATTCCTAATTCACCTATGAGGGTGGTGAGACAGGTTGCCCAGAGGAGCTGTGGATGCCCCATCCCTGGCAGTGTTCAAGGCCAGTCTGGACAGGGCTTTAAGCAACCTAACCTAGTGGAAGGTGTCCCTTCCCATGGCAATGGGGGTTGGAAATAAATGATCTTTAAAGATGACTTCCAACACAAACTATTCTGTGATTCTATGATCAGAGCTCTATTCACAACTTGGGAAATGAAATGAAAACTGATTCTGACCTCGATATTTAGAATTTGGAATAATAATCAATTGGATTGCAAAACAAACAATCAAACAAAAAACTAATTACTATGGATGTAACTTAATTGTGTTTAATCATGTCATAGATTTCCTATCTGTCCCAGAATTAATTTTGTAAAGTCGAGATTATTTCCTTGTTTTAGGGGGTAGTTTAAGAGATGACCCTTCTTTTCCCAATAATTTGAACTACTGAGGTAGACACCCCTCCCACACAGTAATTCCAAACAGAAATTTCATCAAAGATATCTATTTACCAAAATAAATAAATAAATAAATAAATAAAAAATTATTGAACAAATTCTTCTATCAGATGATATTTCTCTTTTCACAGATATACTTTGATAAGCTGCTTATCCAATTTGTGTCTTTTCCTTATGAGCATGCAATATATAATAAAGGTTGACAGGTGTACCTAATGTTGCCTGTTCTGGAAGAACATTTTGCCAGGTTTGCAATGGTAATTAAAGCTTTCTATATACAACTGCAGATTCATTGAAATTTCCTGTTATTATTATTAGCAGTAGTAATCTCCTGGCACTTTCTAAAAGAGATCAAAGAGGAATTTTGCTAATCTAACACAAAACTACTCTGCAAGGAAGATGACTAAAATATTTTTCCTACCGGATCTAGAAACAGTAGAAAGTCTTACACAGACAAATATTAAAAAATTTCCCTCCCCCAAAAAACAGAAGAAAAACCCACCCTAAAACAGCAGACACACTCAATGCAAAAATCAAATACCAAGATTTTGGACTTCTTTGAGAGTCTACATTTCATGGGGAAAAATGTTGTAATTCAGAAACTGAAAAAATCTTGAGTTAGTAGTACAGGGAATGAGAGAGAAGAAAACCCCAGTAACAATGGCTTCATGGAAACCAGTGGGAGTTTTGCTATTTACTTCATCAAGGCTGGGATTTAATCCCAAATTTTCTGTTGAGTTGTACTGAAAAGACTGATACTGTTATATAGGCATGTGAAACAGATAATTAAGATCTCAGAAGAAGTCTGGTTCCCACATGTCAAATTTGAAATTAAAACTTTTTTTTTTTTTTTTTTTTTCTGTATTCTTTGGCCTTTTTCCTACTTAAAACCACAAATTTGTCACAAATTCTGAATAAAGAAATTTATTTTCCTTTTTATAAGTCTATTCACATAAAACAATGACTACTTTGAGAAGGCATTGTTAAATGTGTCTGTTAAATATTTTGTTTGTTTGTTTGTTTGCTTGTGTATTCCTGCAGATGTGAAGTTATATTGGGATTATACAAATCTCAATAAAACAATTAGAACAAGTCTCAGGAGGGATAAGGAAGAGGATGCTCTTCCACTAGTACTGCATAATACGGTTTACAGAAACAAAAGGAGAAAATCTACTGGGGAAGTTACTCTGTAACATCTCCAAACTATGAATCCAATTCCAAAACCTCAAACAGAAAATAACACCTCACAATAAACACAATAAGCAAGATGTTTAGGAGAGGTAGAGTGGTTTCTCTCTCTCTCTTTTGTGTGCGTGTGTGTGTGTGCAAGAGTGTGTGTCTCTTTGTACCCATATACTATTCCAATTTTCAGAAAAGCACTTGGTCTGACTTTATCTTGCTGCGTTCTCTCCCTTATTCATCCCTGCTATTTATATCCCTTTGACAGTCAAAATATGTTAAGTATCTTTTTATTTTTATTTTTTCTGGAATTTCATGTCTGTGAAATTTGTGTAAAATACTCTTGTGGAGAAAGAGTTTATTAGGAATTATAATTAGTTTTGTATTTATATAAATATTGGCAGTAGGGTAAACCTGTAACTCTTGATTCTACTGTTTCTAACTTTTTCATTCCTTTCACTTTTCTTACAGTTTTCTCACATTCACATTATATTCAATTAATTTCCATTTATGAAGGGCTGGTAGAATACTGTAGGAAAAGTATTTGTAGTAACTGAATATTAAAAGGATTTAATTCGTGCAATCTGTTGATTGTTGAAATGATTTCAGTTTAAGGTGTACTTGTATTCTGCTGTCACTATTAAAAGGAATGCCCCAGGCAATAAGTATTTGGTTTATCCTTTATAGCTAAAATTGCTATTGAAGAATAGCTTTTTTTTTTTTTTTTTTTTTTTTTTTTTCCCATTGAAGATGGAAGAAAACACAAATTTCCAACTCAGCCTTCATTTTCTTACAGTTTTTGACCACAGATCTGGTCCAAACTTTATGGAGTGAAGATTTTTTATTTTTTATTTTTTAATAATGGATTACTGCTACAATACTACATTGTTGCTGTTAGGAAATGGAGGGCGATTTGCTTTGTGGCTAACAAGTTAGTTGTCTTTCTCTGTCTTTTCTTTTATAAACAAAACTTTAATTCAATAGATTGCTATTCTTATATATGATTAATAGAAGTAGTAGAAAATAGCTTCACTAAAAAAGGTTATGTGGCATACATATTAAACAAAACACTCATAGATCGAAACAAATTAAAACTCATGAACAAGAAAACCAAAATTTTCACAGTTTGTCATTTTAATGATTACTAACCATGGAAATCTGGTGTTCAAGATTTAATCTTTTTGTGTGTGGATTTAAAGTGTATTAAGTATGCTTAAGTTTTAGACAGCAAGACAGATCTCCATGATTTAAAATAGCCTTGAGGGGGTTATGAAGATGATAAAAGTAATAAACAAACAAACAAACAAACAAAAACCAACACATATGTTAAATATTAAAAGGATTTTTTCTTTCATTATAATCAGCAACATGATTGCACATATGAGCACAGCGGGACAAAATGGCGACGTGTTCAGTAAATGGCAGAATGCTCAGTAACTTGCCAAGAATCTTCTGGAGCCTGCTACAGTCTATAGCAGTCTGTCTATCCAATCTAGATTTACTTCAGAGTCCAGTATTGATTTTGAGTCCTAAAATACCGTAGGTTTGTATCAGTTCAAAGGAGAGCCTTCTAAGATAGCTGACATAACCATTTGGTTAAATTTGGCTAACTCATAATCACTGAGTTACAGGGGTGGGTATGTGGTACACACACGTAGAGTTTACTATTCCAAAGCGTAGTGGAGAGGGGAAAAAGTAATAAATAAAATGCATGTTTACTTATGCTTCCTTAATGATGAATGTATGATAATAATAGTGCATGTTGGCACAATTTCCTGACATTTTTAAATTATATTTGAGCTCAGCAATTTGAGGTCTGTAGTCCTATAGTAAAGGACTATAGTCCTATAGTAAAGTATAAAAGTATGAGAGCTTGGTTCTAATACTAACTTTTGACATAGGTTTTTTAAAACATTTGTAAGACACTAAACTAAAATCTCATTAGCAACAAAATCAATCATTTTGTTATCTATTTTTCCTTTCCTGTTTCAGCATTGAAGAGGCAACCTATCTCCTTTCCTGGTTCTCATTTTCTACATGTTTTAGTAATTAATAGAAAAGTATTTACAAGACAACCAACACTGATACAATTCTATTGTACTGTAGAATGTACTTTTTGGCAACATATAATGTTTGAACCTTGGAACATTTACCCAGACAGTTTAATGATATTCATTATCAAACCACATCCTGTTGTAAATAATTTTGGAGGTAGGTTAAAACTGTAATTTCTGATACTAGAATTTTATACTAGTTTTTCTTTAAAAATCTATTTTCCTTTTTAAATTTAGCCTTTATTCACATTATATTATTCATATTGCTTTCTTCTTTGAAGTGCCAGTAGAATATTTTAGGAAAAGCAGCTAAAGTACATGAGGACCTCAACGTACTTTGTTGATTTCTGTTCACGTGTGAATATCTTCTTCTGATCTTTATTTGAACTCTAAGGATGTTAGTGTAACAAATCTGCATGCTTAGCATATATGGGAAAGTTATCATAAAAGACTTTTGAATTTATCCATTTGTAATTCCAAAATAAAAGCTAATGCTTCAGCACCTGCTGAAGGAATTAATGAGGGAAAAAAAAATAGTTCTTAAAGAACAAACTAGGAACAGTGATTCCATGTAGTTTGCTTAAAAGAAAAGAAATCAAGGAATTGTGATGATCCAAACCCAAACTTTTATGTCACATAGTTTACTGAATTCCTGACAAGGAAGATTTTTGACAAATGTTAACTGATCAAACAACATGCTTTGAATATCCACATTTTAAAAACTTCTAAGTTATGTATGTTTCAAAAAAAATGCATATAAAATAAAGATGCCATAAAGACTGCGTACTTTACATCCTCTCTTGTTCTGTCATCTGCAACGTAAAACCATAGGTTGATATTCCCATACTCTCATATTTCCGTACTCCCATAGGTTTAGCTTCCACTAGGATTTATCTAGACATTTTTAATGTTATCTAAGATAAATGTTGCAATATATGTCAATATTTTCATTTGAATGCATGATAAAACAAATATATATTAAGTTGTATAGTTACATGGAGTATGAAGTTCTAATCATAACATCTAAACTAATAATTGAAGGAATCTAAAGTCCAATTTTTTAGACAGTCAGGTGAGAGAATACATAAATAAGAACAAAAGTTATGTATGATAGAACATACATAATATAATAGAATAGATCCATCAGATTAAACATTTCTGTCAATTAGAATAAAAGAAAGGAAAGTAGAAGTACTGATTCTACAAGATGATAAGCAAAACTGTTTTCTATAACTATATATTCAGATTCCCATTGACTTTATGTGGATTACATACAGGTTATTTTTCATCACATGTACTACTTGTAATAGTATTTGAATGTAGTTCCAAAGAGGATGATAGGAAAAAAAAATATAACCTTTAATTTTAATATTGTTGGTGTTGATAATGCTTCTTGAGGGAATGGATTAACATTTGAAATTTTCTTGAGCTTTTCCTCTTTATTGAAACTTGCTAAAAAATGAATATTTTAAAACAAATACACAGTGACACAAATACAATCAAAATGTATAAGGAATACAGAAGATCACAGTTTAGTAAGTTTAGGCATTGAAGTTAGATGTTTCTTTACTGAAGCAGGAATATTCACAGTTGATGAAAATTTTAATTTAGCTAGATTTCCAGGGGGTTGTTTGTTTTCCCTCTGTAAGATACAATGAGTCATTATAAGAGCACATTGTTGACCAAATTTCAAACAAACTAGAAATTTGCAGCAGCTCTCAGTCAAAATCTGAACTGTATTTTTTCTGTGATTGGAAAAATAATAAATTGTGGGTTTGGGAGTTTAATCTTAGCTTTTCCAAAACAGTCATATGGAGCATACTGAAAAAATATTGTTGATACTTTCTTTTGTTGTGCCAAAAAATGTTCCAAAGCTCAATTGTGTTTAATGAGCAACAAAAAATCTAGAGCCTGGTGATTAGGGCACAAGCCTGGGTTGAAAAAGATATGATTTTAGGAATGGATGACACAAGATAAAAAGCTCTCCCCAGTACCACACAAAGTACACACTTGATTCTCTGTCATCCTGTGTGACTGCCCTGGCCAATATCATTAACACAGGTTATATAGAAAAGGGGAAGACTCAGCTTTCAGTCTGAAAAACACATTTAAATTTTTATATTGCTAAGCAGGTTTAGGAATATTTTATGGTGAAACTCTTATATGGTTTTCATTTCCGAAAGGAACAGAATAGTTGTGAGATTTGTCTTTGAAAAGAATTGTCTGTCTTCAGGCATTTTTATTGAAGAACATTGCATGGCCTTTAATTATACGTTGACCATCAGAAAGAACAGTTAGTTCTTGCAGCCCATCCTTGTTGGGCCACAGAATGGTTGACCACAATGTTATAATGCAGAAAATGGGAAATATAATTCATAAAGTGGAATTCCTAGAGAATACAAATATTAAATAAGATTAAACACTTTTTAATGCAAGTAAATGAAAGAGATATGTATTATTTTAAGAATTTGGTTAAACTGTTAGTCTTTCAATAATACCATAGTGTATTTAGTTTCTTTCATTCATGTACCGGAAGCAACAAAATCAACATTGGTAAACTTTTATTCATGTAAAGAAGATTAATTCTGAAATTTATTAGGTTTTTATATATGTATGTACTATATACATATATATAGATATACTATATCTATATAGATAGAGACCTACTCCCTTTATATATAGTAACTCTATATATACCTAATGTGATATCTTTTTTAGGACCTTTATGAAAGTAAATGTGGTAAAAGAGCAACTGAAAGATAATCTTTCCACCCACTGTTTTGTCACTTGATCATTGTAGGCATAATATCATTAAGGGACACGGAGCTTGTATGTTACCTAAACTACTTACATTTTAGTGTAACATTGCACAAGGAGGAAATTGTGTTGTTAGACTCTCTTATATTTAAATCCTGCCATCCCCAAACTTCTCTTCCATGACGGTTCACGGCCCTCTAGCAGAAGCTTTTATTTTCAGTCTGACATAGAGTCCAGGCTCTTTTTTTTTTTTTTTTTTTTTTTTTACTTCCTGTGAAAGTTTCTTCCTCATGTCCTCATGTGTAAGATAATTTGTTCATTTTCATTTTGTACCTGACAAGTATCATCATTTCATCATTAAATGCTTAGCCTCAGCATTTGCATTATCTACCTGTAAAGAACTCTGATGCTGATAGTGAAGGCAGGGAAGAAAAGACAAATCAAACAAATAGTCAGTAGCAGAGAGAGATCTTGGAGAAACTCAGGATTCCCATGAAGCTGGAATTCTTCTTAAAGTATTTGGTCTTAGGGAAAGATGCAGGCAAATCCAAAGCACCATACCAGATACTAGGAGGAAAATTAAGATGAAACCAGGACACTGTGGCATCATGCCACGGTGGAAATGAGTCAGTTTTGCTTCTGGAAGCAATTTATAGAAGTATGGATCTTACTGTGGGATTCTTCAGTATTCTGGATGAAGCAATGAGCCTACATGAAACTCCAAACTATTGAGAAAAGTAGCTTAAGTTTTCCTTCCAATGTGGTACAACATGCAATGTGATCATCCCATAAGCATTCAGATCATTGGAGAACATGTTGGGGAAGTGCTTTATGGAACAAATCTTTGCTGTCCTGAAGCTGAGAATGAGATGGTCAATTTTCTGGCAAACCAGTCTGGCAAAAACAAGTGTATAGTTCTAGTTCAGTGTTTCCTAGCTTTGTGTGAGTTCATCCAAACCCCTCCATCATTAAAACATCATTTGCCAATTTGTTGGCAAATCTCACAAGCAGTGAAAATGAAACTCAATAATTTGGTAAGAATTCCTGAATGAGGAAAAAAAAAAAATAGCTCCGGGGGAGCAATGATGCACACATACTTGAAATTTTAATCAATTTTAGGGTAAATATATAAATATATAAAGAAGCAGCTTTACTGGCATATATATATATATGTATTCAAAATAATCAGCTGGAAAATGGAAAGAACTCATTTTAACTGTTTTTTTAAAGCATTCTCGTTTAAATTGACAGCAAATAGACTCTTGCAAAGCTGCCTCCCATTTTCATGCCATTATGCAAACAAACACTGTGATCAATAAATTACAGATATTATTTCTTAATCCATTTTCTGGAACTGTGTTTAGTGTATGCAAGTAAAAGTCCAAAATACTGAAAGGCTACTGTTAGTGACAAGTAATGCTAGCAGTTAAAATCTGCAAATGTGACACAGAGTCTCAATGAAGAAACCAGACTGAAACTGCAACCAAACAAAATTAGTTCAGGGGTCAACAGTATTAAAAAACAAAACAAAACAAAACAAACAAAACAAAATAAAACATTAGCATGGGATGGAAAGCCACTGCTGTTCACATATCTTTCAAAGTAGTGTACAAAAAAAAATACATAAAGTTGAACTGATAAGAATCAGGGTTGGGATACTGTTAGTAAGGAAAAAGCAACAGCTGTATTTAAATGTGAAGATGAGATCTTTCATGAAAGAGAAGAGGAAAGAGGAGAGAAGAGAGGAGAGGAGAGGGGAGGCGAGGCGAGGCGAGGCAAGGCGAGGCGAGGGGGAAAAAGAAAAAGCTTTCTACTCAAATATGAAGCTTTTTTTGATTATATTGATTTTCACTTCTGTCTTTCTTTCTTTCTTTCCTCTGATGCTGCCTTTCAGGGCAGATGTAAAGGTAGTCTTTTTTTTTTCTATTTTTTTTTTTCTAACATATTTAACTATGTGATATTAAATCCTAGTTTTCGTTGTTTAATGAGGGAGTTGAGCAAAGAAGTTAAGCAGAAAGCTCAATTACTTGGTATTTTGGTACAGAAAATGCTGAGAATTTGAGATTGCATCCCATATTTCTCTATATTTCTAAACAATACTGAATTCTAGTTTTACACACACACACAATTTTTTGCTCATTAGATAATCTAGTCAGCAGAAATAACATATTGTTCATTAATGACTAATGAGAAAACATTTAAGTAGACAAAATAATGTGACCTTAATTTTTTTTTTTTCAGGGAAGCTGTACAAAAATAAAATAAATTTTGTATTTTCACATTTTTGTGGTAGGAAAACAAATACTGTGTTTCAATACATAGAAAAGCCATAGCTTAATATTTTATCATTACCAAAACTGTTAAGAAAATACAGCAAATAATAGGTTAATAAGTCTGAAATAAATCAATATAAAGACAGAGTCAAGGAAAATATCAAATACGAAACAGAAAAGAACAGGACACATTGACTAGTTGAAAATTGACTAGTTTCTCAGAATTTCTATAAGGACATAGAACACCTATTCAGCAGTGGCAGAAATAGTCAAATGAATGAAGAAGTGTGGTTCAGTTTTGCAAAACTAAAAGTCTAAACTGCATTTATTTATTTATTTATTTATTTTATGTAGCACTATTTCTCAGATAACCAAGGGAAATAACTTATTCCATTCAAAAGACCATGGAAAAATGTTTCCCATTGATCAATTTTGTTTATAAAAGGAAGAGTCCTCTGAAGAACACTGTCTCCAGAAAATCAAGAATGAAAAAGGCTAGGATAGACATTGCAATCCTCAGTACAAGACTGAAGACTGATACATAGAAGAGCTTTTCTGTGTGGATAAATTTATATGAGAATCTTTGGTCTTTGTGTCATTTTTAATGATGCAACCTGTTGTGGTTTAACCCATCTGGCAGCTAAGCACCACACAGCCATTTGCTTACCCTCCCTGCACAGTGGGATGGAGGAGAGAATCAAAAACAAAACAAAACACACACACACACACACACAACAAAAACAATCAAACAAAAAAAAACACTTTTGTGTTGAGGTACAGAAATTTTATGAAGTGTTCACCACCCCCTGACCAATGCCCATCACATCCCCAAGCAGCAGTTCCACCCCCCCATCTTAATTGTTCAGTATGACATCAGATGGTTCGAAATACTCCTTTGGCCAATTTGGGTCAGCTGTTCTTGTTCTGTCCCCTCCCAGTTCCTTGTGCACCCCCAGCCTCCTCACTGGCAGGACAGCATGAGAAGCTGAAAAGTCCTTGACTTAGCGTAAGCACTGCTCTGCAACAATTAAAATGTCAGTGTGCTATCAACAGTATTCTCATCCCAAAATCTAAACTTGGTAACCTTACAGCAACTAGGAGAAAAATTAAGTCTATTCTAGCCAAAACCAGGACACAGCCCAAAGATTAAATACAGCTATTTTACTTCCGTGTTTCATATGACAGTCTCAGCACAAGAATGAAATACTGGCTGGACATTAATCCCGTGGAAAATTTCTTGCTGTCGGTCCAGAATACTGGTTAGGATGCATTTTTCCCAGCATGCAAAAATTAAATGCTATTCAGTATATTTACCATTTTCATAAACACTGCTATAAATTCAAAACATAAGTAAATGAAAATGAAAGGCTTCCCTAGAGAAAATTATAATGTTCTGTATTAATACATTCTGTGAGTCTCAGGAGAACAATTACATATTTACGCAGGATGTTATATAAACTATTATAAAATACCTATAAAATGAATTTTACTATACTGTATGAAAGTGTCAAAACATTTTGTAGAAAAAAAAAATCAGAATTAGATGTAGCAGTGGAAAATATTGTAAGCAAATGGCAATGGACATATGGATTAAAAGAGAGAATCATAATAATAATAAAATCTGTGATTCAAAAGGTACATAAAGAATCTTGCTGTCTTGATCATACTGTGAAAGACAAATGAAGAAATAGTAATCATAGGCATCTGATGGATTAAAAAACATTTAGTTGACTTTTAAGAAGCAGTTTGTTTAGAAATTAGTAAGAAGGGATATACTATGGCCACTTATAAAATATCTAAATGTGCAATCACTGAGTAAGAAGAAATGAACTGAAAATGGGATCATAAAATTTGCAAAAATCACACAACAGTTTCAGTTGAAAGGACATCAGAATGTTGTCTAGTCCAACAACATTCTCAAAGCAAGAATGACTTGAAAGTTACAGCAGGTTGCTCAGTGTCTTGTCCAGTTAATTTTAAATATTTCCAGGGATAGAGAACAAAAAACTTTCTGGCCAAACTGCCTATTTCCCTTTATTTGTGAAATATCTTTTTCCCTGTGCTCAGGAAAAAAATATTTTGCTGGAACTTGTAATGATTGCTTCATGTCCTCTGAGACTTTTAAATTAACATGTATGTAAAAATATTTAGAAAACATTAGATAAAGAGTACAATCTGCTTTTAATTCCAGCAAGAGAATCTCTATTATTTTCCTTATAGTTCAGTTACAAGTGCTACCTGTGTTCCTGTTGTCTTGGGTTTTTAAAAACTTATAATCTGTTCTTGTTTTTCTGAGGGGTGGAGAGGATGCAAGAGAAAGAAGGAAATGTATTAAATTCTATTTATTTATCTGTTTATTTATTTATGTATTTATTTTTACAACAAATAGCATGTCCTACAGATCATAAATTTTGCAGTCTCAATTTATGTTTGTAGTGTAGCTAGCTTCACTAGGGCTCCAGAAGAGAGTCTTTCACCCATTCATGAACCTAAATTTTAATTCGTGCCAATTGTTTAGCAGAGAGGAAGGAAAAAAGACTGCCTTATAATTTCTACTTGAAATCAAAGTTCTGCCTGCAGTGAATACTCTGGCCCACCTTAATATTAGGTGAAACATATTTCCGTAATCATTTGAATTTTTATTCAGAATGTGCCACAGGTTTGGTTACATGGTTGGGAATTTGTCTGTGCATGTGTGACACAGATCAGGGCAACAGGCTCCTCGATTATTTTCTAGCCTACTGTCTTTGCTTTTTTTGTACTACTGCTCTGTTCACTGTTAATGTGTCTTTTGATCTTGCCAGTACTGTCACAGTAGAAGTTGCCTTTCTTGCTTTCACATAAGTATTTGAAAACCTGTCAAAGTGCTGAGGTTTTCATTATACACTTTTCATCATTACTCTGTCTGCACTGAACAAGTTTATTTCAAAGGCTTTGCTACAAAATGACAAGAAACATGACAATTTATTTCATTCTTCCTTCATTAGATTAGAAATGCCATAAAAGATTTAGAATCCATTTATTTTTATTAAAAGGGATGATGTACTTCACTTTACCAAAGGGAAGACAAAGAAGGAATAAGAAATATTAATTTGGGATGTTATGGTGATTGGGGAGGTTGAGTGTGAGGCATTTGAGTAGAAAAATGCATATATATTTAGTTCATAAATATAAACCTTTTAATTTTAACATGACAAATAGTTTTGCCCTAATTTTTGGTTTCTACCTTTTGAAAATGATTTCCTTTCTCCTTTGTCATCTCATTTTTATAATCTGAAAGATATTTTTGTCATGTGTCTTAATTCTATATATGTTTGCTATTTTACAGATATCACAAATGATACTGTAACAAAAAGTTGAGGTCTGTTTTATGTGTATTTAAATGGGCATAATTAGAAAAAAAAATAAAAACAAAACGAAACAAAACCAGGTGCCTGACAAAAGCAAATGCAAGCTATGTTTTATTGTATTCCTTGTATTTTTAAAACTCTGTCTCAGATTTTCTAGAAGAAAAGACAAAGTAGAAAAAGCTGGTATTTTGGTTTTGTATTTTGGTGGACATTTTGAGGGGCTGGAGGGGAAAAGACTTGTAAATAATGTGCTTTAGGAAGATTGCTGAAAGTTTGCTTCCACAAAATGTACAGCAAAGTTATTTTCCTCATGAAACTTCTAAATCACTTGATTTTGCATTCACTTTTACACTTTCAGATAATGGAACTGCGTGGAACTAGCCCACATAAAGTATGGGCTAGAAGATGGGTACAAACATAAAGCAGGTGTAGCTAGTTGGACCATCATGAGAATAAATGTACTCCTTAAAGCAATGAAACATGAGAGTTTAATAAAATCTAGCTGTGTTTTATACAAACAAACAACAAAAATTCACTATGAAGTTTAGAAAATGAGTGTGGATCAACTGTTGTTGAAAAAATACCTTCAGTGTAAATTTACAAGAGAAATAGCAAGCAGTAATGAGAGTCAATGTAATAAAAACACTGAGAGAATGTCGTTCTAACTGACAGTTAATTTGCACATTCTCATTAAACTAGCATCTTGAAATAAGGCTTATTTAATTATTATGGGCTGCTAAGTACAGATATAAAATACTGACCTCTTTAAATCACAGCAGTCATTTTTACTGGATTTCAAGCACTTGTCTCTGTGGTAACAATTTAAAATGAAGTGATTTCTTCTTTGAGAAAGAAGATAGGAGAAAGGTGAAAGGGTGAAATGAAAGTCAGATGAGGCCACCAATACTATTTATAAGGTATCAGTGAAAAAAATTCATATCAATGTTTTTATTTCTATATTTAGAAAAAATATATATCCAACAACCTACTGAAGGTTTGGTTGTATTTGTTTTTGGAATTGTATTCTAAGGTAAGGGATGTTGGAGAACAGATAGTGCTGAAACATCAATAAAAATGAACAAGTTCATCTGATTTATAGAGCATCATTAGTTTTAGAGGAATGAGTAATTTTACGGATTTTTTTTGTTTGTTTGTTTTTCTCATATTAAATACATCTGCCATTTATACACTAACTTGTTTTTCACACAGAAACATAATAAACAACACTATTAAAAGACTAGTATTTTCCATATTTGATGAAGCCATGTGAAAAATTGTGTAAGAAATCTGAACGGTTTATTGTGGTCCTATTTATCTCATCTTCCATGCTTTGTAATCTTTTCCTTCATATATTCAATAAAGTAGACCCCCCCCCCCTTTTTTTTTTTGAGCAAAACAAATAAGAAAAAAATATATATATATATTTTTCATACTTTTAGGAATCCAGACTGCAGCTTCATTGTCAGACTTGTTTTTTCTTTGAAAGAGTTGGCCTTAGAATGTGAATTATAAATATGGAAACAATAATGATAAAACCACCCTACTAAAAACTACTAATGTTTGCTTATTGGCACAGTATGAGTTTGGCTTCTTTTGTTTTCCAATTGCTCTATTTGAATAAATAAATAAATAAATAAATAAATGAAAATGCTACCATTCTATTTGTCTTAATCAATTTGAAGATGTAGTATCCATTCTCTTTGAGCAAGAATAACTCACCATCAACACACGGCCTGTTTTATTTATTGTCCTAAACCATCCTGAATTAAGTCAATTTACGTGAAGAATTTGGCACATTTAAACAAGATCCATTTTTCTCACAAGTGTAAATCAGGATTAATGTCAACCAAGTTGAAAGAGAAAGAGGAGGAAGTGTGTTCCTGATTTCAAATATATGTTTTACAGCAAGCAGCAAGTGAAAGAAATGTATTCAATATTCTTCCAGTAGCCAAAAACTGTCAACTGTCAACTTTTTAGTGACTGAAGAGACAAATAAAAATCCTGAACAGACTATTAATAATGCTTCTGTAAGACTGAGCATTTGTAGAAATCACATCAAAATTTATGTTAGAACCATACTTCAGAAAGCAAAATTTTGATCAATGCTTTTGGGAATGAGGAAGACACAGCTTGCTCTAAAAAAAGTAGGAGTTAGGGGAAGGAGGAAAAATATTTATATCATGTATCACCATCTCAATATCTAGGAAGATCTAAAACATGTCATTTCTTTGGTTTATTCTAGGTAGAATTTCAAACATAAAATATATTAATCTGGTTTATAAAAGGCATTAAAATTCATTCATGCACATTGGGAAATTCCTAATTTATACGAATTCAGAAAATCGTTATCATCTATGCTGAAAACTGCTTTAAAATATCCACACTTTCTGCCCTTTTCAAGGATGCAGAAGAAGCTATGTAACTGAACCAATCCTTTCCACAATGAGCTTGAGCTCATTACCAAAAACATGTGTCTAAGTACAGCTATTTTCCAGAAGCAGGTGAAGTTATGTATGGCTGGGAAGAAAGCAAAGCTGAAGGATATATATTGTGTTCAGGCAAGTGGCTCCTTTTTCTGTTCTAGGACCATATAACGATTCTGGTTAAAGTTACATATCTTAGTAGTCTGGAAGAGTGAGTACTTCCTTCTTCTCTTTGTTACTAGCCAAGTCATTAAATTCAGCAAAAAATGGCTAAAACTGAGTGTTAGTGAATTCAGGAATGCTAAAATAGTGTATTCAAAATGAACTAGGTTAAAAATATTTATTTAATGAAGAATGAAGAAACCTTGTTGCTAGAAACCTACTGTGTTAGAGAGAGAAAACTGAATCAAAAAATTAATTTTAAAGAAACATATTAAAACAAATATTGGAGAATATTCTTTTTTGGAGAAACACTCGGTATACATGCTACTCTAAACTAAATTTAAAATGCATAAGCAATCTTAGTACCCCTGTGGACTAATGTAGAAGAAAAGTTATTCAGTGCAAACAGCAGAATTGAGCTAAAGGTACATGCTCTTTCACATGAATGTATCTGAGTACTAATCATTTAATATAATACTAATAACTCAACATTTCTATACTAGTATAGTATTCCTATGTAACTTTTTTGAATGTCTGCTTATCTATGTAAAATCAGTTTATATGCTCATCTTATATATATAGTGTTAATGTAATTCAGCTTACTACAAGTTTTCTTGATGTTTCACATCACTGCATACCTGACATACAATTACAAAGTATTGTGTCTTAACTTCAATACACGGGCATCCTTATTACAAAAATCATTGATAATTAGGGAGTGTTATTCATCCTTCTATACTTCAGTATTCAAGATTAAGATATTATATTGTTTGATATTACATTGATTGTTACTTCTTTCTTTCCCTTCCTTCCTTCCTTCCTTCCTTCCTTCCTTCCTTCCTTCCTTCCTTCCTTCCTTCCTTCCTTCCTTCCTTCCTTCCTTCCTTCCTTCCTTCCTTCCTTCCTTCCTTCCTTCCTTCCTTCCAATAGAGAAAAAAATAAGAAAATTTACTGACTAGCTATCTGGTCTATGATAGTAAGTACTTCTATCAGTGGAGAAAATAAGTCAGGGATTTCAGCCCCAGCTCTTGAATTTCAACATTGAACCTATGGTAACAGCTGCTATAAACCTGTAATGGTTCAAATTCACATATCTGTGTGATACTATTAAACTATTCTAGAATGATTTCAATCACTTATATGAAGATTAAAGTAAGACCTTGCTAAGTGACAAATTAAATTTCTCTCCCCATCTTTCCTTCCATTTTCCCCAATCTTCAAGATTTCTCATTTATGCAAATCAAGGAAACTTTTAAGCATCTACTCTTCTTCAGAAAATATTTAAAATGACAGAAAATTGTAATGAAAAATGATGAGGTTTAACTCAAAAATAGTAAATTAAAAAAAAAAATTAATCTCATATGATTGTTATTATTTAAGGAGTCCTTAAAATGAATGTCCATTTCACTATTCTGAGTAGGATCCCTATCCCAGTCATCTTTGCAGTACCATGAGATGTCTAAGCCAACTGGTGAAAATACGTTGAGGTCAAAATCCTGTTTGTCATGAAGGTTATTGTAAAAACTTTGTGACAGGAGTATGATAATAATGTAATGAACAGTTAAAGAAATCTTTTAATATAAACAGAAGTAAATGTAGTTCTCTTCTTTGCTCTAAGAAGGTTAAGAGCTCTCCCTAAAACCTTCACTGAGCCAGCACAGCAAGGAAATCCAAGTCCATCTCTTCCTTTTTCACTTGCAAGTCTTACCATGGCTAATTGTACCAATGCTTGCAACCCCAGTCTCAAAAAGTTCTGCTGTATTTTGGCAGTTCTTAAAGGCAGCAGCTGCCCTATCCAATACCACTCAAATCCATTCTCTTATCACCTCTCTCTAGAATCTATATATGAAAATTATATTTTCAAATACCAAAATTTCAGATATGGACATTTGAAAGATATGTGGTAAATAGCAGCAATTCTTATTTATTTATTTATGTTTCAGCCCACTGGACCTATTTATTTTGATAAATAGAAAAATGTGAGAGAGAAAGCAGAGGCCTTATTACTCTGGTCTTAGAACTCTTCTATATTTAGCTTGCTCTTGGTGAAAACCTTATGCAATCAAAGTGTTGTATTTTTTTGCTGTTTTGTTTTACAGGAGAGAGACTGGCATTTAGTTAGTACATTTTCTTTCCCTCAAGTAAGGCACTGTCAGCTTACAGAGAAAAAAAACACATTTACTCAATAATAATATTAAATACAGACACAAGTCAGATTTCCAGATGAACATTTCACTGTATTTGTCTTGTAAACATGGCTATTATAAGAGAACCAAGACTATTGGTTTACTAACCATTTAAAACCAAGTAAATAACAAGAGTAAGTAGGCAAGTCTCTTTACCCAAGGACAAAAGTACTTCAATGGTAGGGAAAACTGTACTTCAAATGTATCATCTGTTTTCATATGCATATTTATTTTCTGCCTATACACTAAAAGTACATATGGATTTATTGAGATTTCTGTTCAGGGTTAAAAGAAAATTAGGTTCTGTTTGTCTTTTTGTTTGTTTTTGACTACTTTGACATTTTATTCTCTTTGAAATTTTACTCTTTTCTGAAGAAAGTAGTAAATACTACTTTCAATAAGTAAAAAGTTCTTTTTACCACATCTCTTCACATGATCAATTCAATTTTAAAATTTAGAATCTCTTATTAAACGTAGAGGATTTCAAACAAAACATTCTCTGCAGGACAACTCCTTTGTGTCTTACTACTTGTGTAAAACCTGAAAACTACCATTTCTGTCTGTTAGAAAAGGACAGGTGGAACTGTAGAAAGCTGACACACTCGCTTTCAAATGGAAAACAAATAAAATGGCTAAAATACATATCAGTGCAGTTATCAAACCAATGTCTATTCAGCAATATTTTCTATGTCTGTTTTTTGTTTGAATTGGATTGTCATGCCTGTGATTTCCTCACTATTCTTCTTGCTATGATTACAAAATACATAATTTTAGATGGTTTAAAAACAAAGAAATAAAAACAGTTTGTGGGGCTGATTTTTATTTTCATTATGACCTATAAAAATCATGCATTATTTCTGTTGATTTGCACTGGTAGAAAGAGAAGTGGTGTTTTTAGAATCAAACAATCTTTCTAAATTTGCTGGAAACTTTTCTTGGCTGGAAACTTAATTTGGAATTATTTTGAATCAATTTACTTGAAAACACATGGAAAGGAGTAGTGACATGAATATCTCTTCTAGCTGTTTACTAAAGCCACCATAGGAAAGAATGTTGCTAACAAGAAGTTAACCTTTATTACCAGGTATAAAACAATGCTAAGTTTTTATGGAAGCACTTTTGTATGTCATTCCTAGTGACTAATGAGTGTTCCATCTAAATGCTTATTAGCACTGATCTTATCATCAGCAACACTAAATTAAAAATTAATCTTGATGTGTAGTTTTCTTTTTTTTTTTTTTTTTTTTTGTCCTCCCCAAAAGAGTAATAGTCAAAACTATACATAGAGTGCATGTGTATAGTTAGGAGTTTTTTCTTTTTATCAAAAGGCAGACAAACACAATTACAAACGAAACAATAAGGGCTGATGTTACTAATGAGATAACCGGAGCACATCTAAGAATTATTTCTTAAAGTGTGATGCTATAACTGGAAAATAAATACTGGAATTTAACTGGAATATAATACTTATTTTATATTTTCCCATTAAAATATGGACCTAGGCAGAACATTTTACACCCACAGTAATTGTTTGCTTGTGAAAATGTCAAAGCAGTAGAAATGAGAAAGGTGTTTGTTTTGTTTGTTTGTTTTGTGTGTGTTGTTTGTTTGTTTGTTTGTTTTAGAATGAAACAATCTAGCAACCTGATTCTTTGTGGAGGCATATTCTGTAAACTGAAATGTTCACTGATGGCAGATTTATGCATGAAGTCAGGAAGTTTTCAAAGGGACTGTGCTACAACATTCTTAGCTGGATTAGAAATGCTCATCTTGGTTTTCTTTCATGTTTGATAGGTAGGTCTAGAAATGAGAAAGATAAGTTGAGAAAACCTTATTTTCTGGAAGGCTTCCACTACCTGTGGAAGCTTATGCTTCTAATACCTCTCAATATCCTTTTGAGTTAGTAGAGTTTTTGTTTGTTTGTTTGTTTATTTCCTAAATGTTCAATGTTCATCTGTTGGGACACTGGATATGTTATTATGTGTAAGAAGTTTTATTTCTGATCAACTTTATAGACCTGTATTTTCAACCTGAGTTTCTCAACCAGCAGAAACTAAGGTTCTCAGCAGTATTATGAACAGTGATATGTATAGTACTGAAAAATATTTTCACTGACAGTCCCAAGGACCCTAAGTATTTCAACTTCTGTTTTAGTCAATATTGTAAAGGGTAACTCATTCACTCTGGCCTTCCCTGGAAAGTGAGAGTAGTTCATTAAGTTTTACAATATTTTGTCTGTTCACAGGTTTTTAGTCTGTTTGTACCTTTTCAGTCTATTTGTACCTTTTCAGTAGAATTTCTACTAAGTGGGTTGAAAGAAACTGCCTTTTTACTCTGTTTTGGTGAGTATTTGTGCCTAGTATTCACCTAAGCATGTAGTTATATAAATTACAGTGCAAAGGACTCTTATTTAATTGGACAAATAGGATTAAAAAAAAAAAAAAAAAAAAAGTATCCAGAGAGCCTAATATTGATTGTCTGAAGATAAACTATGTAGGAAAAAATGGAATGCAAGCTCCCTTCAGACAAGATCATATATACTGAAATGAGAAGCAGGTGTGTAGTTAGAGCAAGACCAGTTCCACTTGTTTACTTGCATCAAGAGGTCTAATTATGTAAATATGAAACTGGCAGAAGGCCTTGGTACAGTGCCTTTCAAAGACTCTCTTTGCATGTAACTTTGTTTCATTGCCACACAAAATAACACAGTACTAAATTCAATTTAACAGAGTTGTCAATGATTCACGAAGTTCTTGCACTAAAATAAGAATGAAAGCACAGCTCCTTTTAGACTTCCAATGCAATTATCAGTGTTGTCTGTTAAGAAATCTTGAGTTGAGTTACTCATGTAATCATGCTGAGTTACCCCTCAGTTTTCTAGGTCAATTCTGAGGTTTGGAGCCTATAAGATGGGGTAATTTTACTAACAATGTAAGCATACATTGAGACAGCATTGCTGTGGCCTCCATCCTTCTGCATCTGCAGTAACCATGGTGTTCAGAAGAGCCTATTTCTTTCACGAAAATCATGTATCTTTCAATGCCCTAAAGAGAACATAAAGTTGAAAAGATAAATGACCATAACACACAAGAAATCAGGGACGCTTTCAGAAGAGGATTCTTCTGATAACATTAAGCTGCATAGAGCTTAAAGAAATTCAAAACGAAATCTTTGAACAATAATACCTTTTGTTTATTATTTCTTGAGCAATTAACTATGGCTTTTAGAAACAAATATAAAAGCTCTTTTCCATGACGCTAGGTGACCCAAGTCATTTATATTGATACTTCATTAGTGTAGCTGAATGTTTCACAATTTGACTATCTTCATTTTCCCAACACTTCTATCTAACAGGAGGAATTTCTGAGGGATGGTGCACAAGACTGCTATAGAAAGATTACTGATCTAGCTTGAGTACTGGCAACATAGCTGTATTAAGATAGCTCCTCACTTGAGCAAATAGCTCAACTTAGAAGCAGGCTGTAAACAGTGGGAGTGGACCTCCAGGTTAGAAAGGCTTTATTGCTTATCCTGTCTTCCACAGAGACTAAATATGTCCGCTAATTTTGTGTTAGGTCATGTAGTGATCTGCAGACAAATGAAGTTGATAAGTCATATGGTATTCAGGGTTCTAATTGTATCCTATTTAGCAACTTAACTGAAACCTCTCGAAAATGCATTGTCTGGATGGTGGTCATTGTTATTCATCATTAACACAGTAGGATCCTTAAAAAATAATATATATATATATAATTTATAAAATTATAAAAAGTATTTGTGTAATTGTGTAATGCTACAAAATCTGAAAGTTGCATCTCACACTTAGTAATAAGGTTGCTTAGCAACAGATAAGTCTAATATTACACCATTGTCTTGAAGTTTTGAACTTCAAATGACGGCTGAGGACATTTTCACATCTATATATTTTCAAATCTCTTATAGGTGCTACTGGCAGGTAAGACTGTTAATATGTGCTGGAGTGTGCGTAAAGTTGGGGTGAAAAATAACTAGCTCCTGTGCTTCTATTAAATAGTTCAAATAAACTACTTTTTTTTTTTTTTGCTTTAAAAAGAAGATTCTGCAATATCCTTTTATTTTACTTGTTCTGATAGAAAACAAAACAAAACAGCAACAACAAAAAAGCATTTTGTACAAATCAGAAATGAGTTAAACTTTAAAGCTAAGATGTGATGTTGTATTATCCCAAATGTATCTATATATTTATATACATATGTATATGTATAATAGATATCACTTTCACAAAAGAAGTGTAAAGTACATACAAACAGTTGAATCCTTGTGGAGGGTTTGCTAAAGACCATGGTGTTCCAAATCTTATTTTGCACCTTGTTTTTGACTGAAAGTGTTTGTTTCAAAGTATAAATACTAACTATGATAGTTGGGCTTTTGTCTGATTCTGTGAGATACTGATAAGCTACTGTAAAAAGTGTTGTATATTCCATATTGGTTTGCTCCCTTGCAGAAACATGCCTTTGGAGCTTGTGCTGAAATACTGTCAGTACTAAAATAATCATGTTTTCCATGGCAGAAGCCATCATGAGTCTAAAGAACTTCATTATGCTGCTTGTTTTATATCTGGAGGTTGAACTTTGTACTGGTCCTCAAATTCAGGATGATTTTTCTCTAGAAATCTGCAAACAGGACAATTTTGTTAAAGTGGTTTGCTACTGCAGAGAACTGGAGTGAAGGTTGATCATCTGTTCCTCTTCATAAAAACATTATCAGTATTAGCACTTCCAAAGCATGTCCATTACCTTTTTCAGAATGTGATCAAACTGTTCTACCTCTTGAAACAGTAGTGTACATGATATCAGCTGCAGGATTTCACAGGGGTACAGGAAATAATTTGATTGTCAGTTGTTTCCTAGGGGAACACTGCATGTAGCCATATGACAGAATACTCAGGAAAGGCATATGACAGTACAGGGAAAGCAGGCTATAGACTTTACATGTCTGAGTTCAGCCATTTCAAGAATAATTCTCACCTTAACACTCTTGATTAGGCAGGTTAAGAAAGTTTGTATTCACACTTTTGGCTATTTCTTTAGCTGGATTAAAAAAAAAAAAAATAGGAAGAAGAAAAAATCTTTGAATATGTGTCTACCTCGCTGCCTTGCTGTGTTAGAATTTCCAGAGTTAATTTAATTTGAGCAGGTTAGTTTACAGAAAAAAAAAAAAAAAAAAAAAAAAGTAAATACATTATAATATTTTTTTCCTATACATAATGTAGTTTTCCTATACATAATATATTTTTTTAATTAGACATAAACAAATTCCAATGAAGTCAAGGACAAATGTGTTATATATTAGGTTAATATTAGGTTAAAAATAGCATTAAAAATTCAAGGTGCAACATTCAAAACCTATAGATAAAAAATATTTTCTTCAGAAATATATGACTTTATTCCAGCTGAACCTTTCAAAAGAGAAAATAGAATTATAATGGTAATGAATACTTAAGATAGTGGTTGAAACATTGTGCCCAAACAGTTTAGTTACTGTAGTCGGTATTATCATCCTAGAGAGTCAATACAACCATTCCTTATTCGCTTTTCCCTCAATGCTGTTACCCAATGTTAACCAATGTTAATCGATGTTAACATTTTAGCACTGGTCTGTGAGAATCTGAAGACAAGGTCTTAAATGGAAACAATATAGCCCACCCATGACAGTTTTAATTTATTTATTTTTTATTATATATTTATTTATTCATTATATATTTATTTATTCATTATATATTTATTTTATTTATTATATATTTATTTTCTGCAGAAAAGTTTTCTTCTTTGAACTCTTTTTTGAGTTTAAAAAAAGTGTTTTGTTTTGTTTTTGTTTTGTTTTGTTTTGTTTCAATTCTGTTTTAAACATGTTCGGTAGTCAACTTGTTATATATATATATGAAAAATAAGTGCTTTTCATATATATATATGAAAAATAAGTGCTTCAGCTTCTTTGAAAGATGAATGGAGGCCTTTGTTTTCAGATGATACAAGTTATCAAAAAAAAAAAAAAAGATGGCAGTCTGCAACTTAAGCAGCCTATTTTGTCTCTGCTGTTTTCTGCACAGAAGAGAGCAAACTACTAAAAGTATTTTTCAGTATTTTCCTTTAAAATAAATAAAATTTACAGCAGGAGAATCTTTTACAGGCATAGAAGCAAGAGATAGACATCAAAATGCACTGGCTGCTGGGAAGAATAATAACTTAATTCTTTACCTTTTTCTTCCTTAATATATAATTTCATATGGTGGCATGTACAAATCTAGATGAATCTTTGGTCCCACCTTGTGCAGATGGTCAGATGAATCTCTGTTTCTAAATCAGAGTACACTTTTTTTTTTTTCCTTTTGGAAAACTTTAATCCCTTCAGTAGTCCACATAGGTTCTAATTTAAAGTTTTGCTTAAGGCATATTCCATACATGTGTTTGCCAGTTTCATCCAAAGAATTGTTTAATTGAACTTTCCTATTCTTTTATCTGAAAGTGATTTTCTTTAAAAATTGGTAAGTATAAATGTTAATGATCTTTGTTCACAGAAAAAAAAAAAAAGGCCTATAAAATATTTCTCAGATCAGTTAGCAGTTGACCAGAAGAAATTAAGTCTTTTATCTTCTAAATCGTTAGAAACTAATGTTGATAATAATTGTTTATATTAGTATGTTATTAACTTGATCACTGCCAACATCTAAAGATTATTTTTTTTTTTTTTAAGTAAGACACTAAGTTTAAGTAGTCCTACAAAATAGATGTGAAACCTAAAAAAAACTTGTTTCACTGTCTGAAAATGGTTCAAGTACTAAGAAAAGCTTTAAAAATTGTCCTTGATGCTTAGGTCAGATTGCCAAGCGTTATACCTTTTTGTTTGTTAGACCTGCTTCATATCCTGGTCACTGTTTCTTGTACTTTGATGTTGCAATATATTTCATACAACATAGATACTTACTGTTATGGAAGACAGTGTGAGATAAAAGTTGTGCAGAAGCCATGGTGCTTTAGGGAGTTTTGAAGGAAAACTGGGATTTCTTATTTCTTTCTTTTGCATAAATTGTTACTGGATGCTTCTCAACCTCTTTCTTTCTATCTTTTTTTTTTTTTTCTTTTTTTTTCTGGGTCTCTCAACATGTGTAATATGTGTATATAAACAACCGAAAGAAAGAAGAAGGCCAAAGGAATGGCTGGCATATTTTTCCAACAATATCTATAATCTGCAGTATTTGTTGTAAAAAGAATCATTTCCCTGGAAATTCAGCAGTGGAATCCAAGACTGCAGATTGGCTCTATGAGGTGGACTGTGGGGTTTGTTTTGCACTTTGTTCTCCTCTCAGATTTGTATTGGGACATTATTTTTCTGCCTCATTGACTTTCTCATATGAAGTCCAGATGGGTTCTTCTCCTAAAAGTATAAACAGGGAAGCTGAAAAGCTTAGTGGCGAGAGAGAGGGGCTGAATCCATTCTTGGGTACTGCATGTCCAAGTGTCTTTCATCTTACAAGAGAGCTAACGTGTACTCAAGTATTTCAGGAAGTGGCTCTGATGTTTTATATGCTCCATGATGCCAATAATGTTATCTTCTGTAAGAAGACTTGACCTTACTGTTTTTAATGTCAAAAGAAGTCAATGCAAATCAGCCAGCAGGTTCAATATCCTGCATGACAATAGAATATTAAAACAACTGTTCAGACACTTTTTTTTACTTTTTTTTTTTTTTTTCATGCCTTATGGCCAGAAGAGTTAATATGATAAATTCAGAGAGCTTTCACACTGACATTTAATTAAAAGGAAATTACCTATCATTGTTATGGGCTACACAGAAGCTATTATTTATGCTGATATTATTCTAATATCACATTAGACTAGGTCTGCTTTTGCATCAGTATGTTAACATGACTTGAATTATTTCTTTCTGTATGCCTTAACTAGCAGCTGCAATGTTAAATACTTATAGAAAAGATATTTCACTCTCCTTGGCAAAGGCTGGGACAGTGCTCATCCAGAGACTTTTTTTTATCTTTTTTCCTCCTAGTCTTCATAAATATTTTCTACTGTTTAATCTGATATCACTGCTCATCACAGTCATCACAATAGTCAGAAGGATAGTTGCAGGACTCTCAGAAAATGAATTTTTATCATGCTAGCTAGTAAGATTAATTTCTTGTGTATGAGAGAAAAAGATCATCTTTTAATATAGCAAGACTTTTTTGTGTATTAATAGTTTTGTTCGATAAACAATTAATACATACTGCAAGATCACTTAGGGAACAGCATTTATCAAACATACTGTTCTCTTTTGTTTGAAACAACAGGGCTAACTGAAGAAGAGAGAGATAGTGAAGAGATTATGATTATGATAGTCTTGAAGTTTTCAAGAAGCAGAATGATCTGATGAGCTTTTTGATTCTAATGTATACTGTGTAAATTTAAAGATGCTTGCATAAAACTCATGGTTATATTAATCTGAGAGAGCATGGTCAGTTGTTCCTCTTCTAAAACAGCTACTTCATGATGTCATGCCACTTCCTACCTGGACCCCACTGCTAAGTGAGAAGCACCCACTGTCCCTGATTCTCTTCTCCCATTTCCAACAATTCCAGTGAGGCTTTTAGTGGATCACTATGATGTGGCAATGTTTAATAAGGGCTCATGTTTCTAAGGAGAGAAAGTTCAACGGGGTTCCTACAATTAGAAATATCCTGTTCAGACTATTTTCTAATTTGTCTTGAACCACTATATTCCAGTAAAATATTTTGAACATTTGCTATGGGTTTTATCAGAAAAGACAAATAAGTAAGAACATTTAATCTGCATGTTCTTGATAAATAGTGTATTAAGATAAACTGTAGGAAACTGAGGCTGAGCACTGTCTATTGCTCAAATGCTTACCTCAAACCAGACAACCATTTACTAAATGTGTGAAAGGCCAAAACATGGAGTCAAAATGTGATTTAGAAGCTTCTGTATGTAAACAAAAAACTCTTGCCTATTATGTTTTCCTCAACAATCTCGTATATTAGCATTTTGGTAGCATGCCTACATTTAGCTTTGTTTTCCATAAATTTGTATGCATGGTATTTGCAAAGTTGGTAGCACTACCTAGGTTCATTAATGCAGCATTTATATTCTGTGGCTGTTCATGTAAATATTGGTTTTCATGGAAGTAATGGGAATATTTCAAACACTTTTGGAGTAGCGTTAAGGTATTTTCCCCCAGAAAGAAACCTTTATTTTTAGTATGCTGCTTATCTAAAACATATGGTTCAAATATATTTCAATTATATTTTCCTTCCTTTGGCAAGCTTGTTTCTATTGTAATATTCTTTAATTATAAGATTGAGGAAGTGACTACATTGGTGTTTTCTTACTTGTTTTAATGTTATACTCTATAAACTGGGAAACCTTGAAGACAAACTGAGATTTTCTCCTGCTACAGGTTATTGCTATTTGTTTAGCCAGCACTGATGGATAGAATTACTAAATGTTGTAGCACGTTTAGTGGTCTCTTACTTGGACCTATATGCAAGTTAAGCATTTAACATTCATTTTATTTCTGGAGAAAATATCAGATAGGCAATCCTTATTTCAAATGTAAAGATATCTTTAAATCCTGTACTAATAGACCATAAACTTTGAAATATACATTGGAGGTAGCTTCAAGGTATTTTCATTGATAACTTTACACATGGCATTTGAAATCACAGAGCAAAGCTGTTTCCACTGTGTTGCTGAAGTACTCCTGTTCAACCAAAAGCCTCTGGTATCATCCTTGAGACTAGCATCTGGTTGCCAGAAGGTAAATCCTGGCTTCTGCTGGGCTCATGCAACAGTTGAATTTCAGTCAATATTTTTAATTTTTAAAATTTGTCTAGACTTCATCTTTGATATACAAGTACTTTTCTTTGTGTGTGTGTTCGTTCTGCTTTAGGGAGGTCTTTCTCTTCTACTCCCTGGGGCTTGTATTCAATCATCAGTACAAAACAAATACATTACTATGCTGTGGGCATGTTGCAGACACAGAAAGTATGTAACCCTTTGAATCATATTTTACATAGTAGGGACTTTTCATATTATTATCAAATATTTAATTGACAGGCACATATGCTAAGTAGGGATTAGGTAAAACAAACACAAATAGAGGTGCTGCTCAACACTGTTAGGACAGTCCCTTAAACACCTTTCCAGCTCTATACCTTCATTGGAAACAATGAAAGAAATATTGCCATGTCTTAGATGAATTGCTTCATATATTGCATAATATGTGTCCAGAAGATTCAGAATAGAATAGAATTGAATAGAATTCAGTTGGAAGGGACCTTCAAAGATCATTTAATCTGATTGAGTTGAATAATCAGACAGAAATACTATTTTGAGGTTACAGTAAGGAAGGTATGTATTTTACTGTTAAGAGGATGTATTTCTAGAACTTGACAAGGACCTTGGTTTATTATTCCAGACTCTTAAGAAAGAGACATACTTTTTCTCAATAGTGTTCAGTAATTTAAGTTTTTGCTGTGGCCTAAAGTTATTACAGAATTTTGGACAAAATGATGATCATATTCAAGTATTTATTTAGTCTAGTCCTCAAAAATCTTTGTAATGGAAAATGGTATTTATAATACTTGTGGGTGTTTCAATGGCCTTCTAGTAAAGTAAAACCCAAAAGAGTTATCAGAATATTATCTTCAGAATAAACAGAAATAAAATGAAACTGTAGAGAAGAAACTATTCTACACCTGTCCATCTTGAGCTGCTCATGTCTCAATTTGTCTATTCAGTTTAATCCACGAGCAGTTATATTCCATATGGACAGTATCCCTCCACTATTTGAAGTTGAGTTTTGTTGTGAATTTTCCAATATTGGAAATATAATGACTGAAGTTATCATAGAAAAGGCATTGTCATTGGTTCTTAATTAAATGAGTGAAGTAAGACAAAGAAAACATAAATGTCAAAGAATGCACAAGCATTTTCTTAAGGTATAAAATTTGAGAGGGAAGACTGGCCTCTAGAACTGTAATCTTGCTATCCTTTTCATGTATGAACTTTTCTTGCAAAGGTGAAACTGGTATTTTTCATGGGGAAAAAAGTAAGAATACTCCTCTTGGGAATAGTCATTCAAGCTCTAAAACTTGTCACAACAGGTTTTCTTGTAACTTTTCAAGAGGCTGTTGCTAGATGGTTCAGAAGGAAGAGGGAGTTTGTCTGTGCTAATGGAAAAACAACATTTCAGTGCAGAGGGAAAGCTTTGACTCCACATGGTATTGGTGGAATGCATCTCTAGAGGAAAACTGTGTTCAGCTGAGCTCAAGTTGCATTCAATCCAGTGATAATTCCCCTGGGTGACAAAGGGGTCCAATCCAGTGATAATTCCCCTGGGTGACAATGGGGTCTGCAGAAAATTTTAGTTTCCCATAACCCTTTTTATCCTACTTTGAACTGTTGAAGACAACCGCTAGGCTCTATTTTAGGGCCAGTTTATTTTTTCTCTTCAATGTTTTTGTAAATGACTTGGATGTAGTACTTCAAAGTATACTGACTAAATTTGTGGATGACACTAAATTGGGAGGAGTTACTGAGGCTTCTCAACATCAAGGGTAGAGAGACCCTACAGAAAGATCAAGATAAATTAGAGAACTGGGCAAATGCCAACAATATGAAGTTTAACAGGAGCAAGGGCCAGATTCTGTACCCACAACAGGATGACCCTATGTATATATACAGAATAGGGGATGAGAGGTTGGAAAGCAGCCCCACAGAAAGGGATCTGGACAGTTTGGTTGACAGTAAGTTGACTATGAGTCAACAGTGTGCCCTGGCAGCCAAAAGGACCAACAGTGTCCTGGTGTGCATCAAGCACAGCATTGCTAGCCAATTGAGGGAAGTGTTTTACCCACTCTTCTCTGTGCTGGGGCAGCCTCACCTTGAGTATTACATGTAGTACTCAATGCCACAATATAAGAGATAAGACTATTAGAGAGTGTCCAAAGGAGGGTTATGAAGGTGGTGAAGGATCTGGAGGGCAGGATGTATGAGGAGCGGCTGAAGTTAATTGGATTGTTTAGCCTAGAGAAGAGGAATCTGAGGGGAAATCTCTTGGCAGCCTAGAGCTTCCTCACAAGGAGTTAGAGAAGGGCAGGCATTTCTTCTCTCTGGTGACCAGTGACAGGACACAAGGGAACATCATGAAGTTGTGGCATGGGAAGTTCAGGCTGGGTGTTAGGAGAAGGTTCTTCACTTGGTAGTTGGACATGTGAACAGGTTCCTCAGGGAAGTGGTTATGGCACTGAGACTGTTGGAGTTCAAGAAATGTTTGGACAACTCTCTCAGACATGCGATTTTTGTGTGGTCCTGTGTGGAGCCAGAAATTGTACTTGATGATCCTTATGGGTCCCTTCCAACTCACAATATTCCATGATTCTATAGTAAGAGGTTTGAATTATTTCTCCATGATATATATCTCTCCAGGAAATTGCAGCTCAATTAAAAGACCTTAAATACATCTTGCAATCTAGGACTAAATATTTATTTCTTTGATAACCTTTTGGGAGCGTGGTAGAAGTTCTGAGATCCTTGAAGTACCTGTTTACATTTAAGTTCAAAACCCTTTTTGAAGCTTAGCATACAACCTCTTTTTCCACTATGTTGGATGGAACTTCTGCAAACAAGTGAGAACTGCGGGCAGGAGTGGGAGAAAATAGTTTCATCTTTACAGATCACCAGCCATTACCACTGCAGTGTTACTTGTGTGGAATCAATCTTTTGTAATGAATGTTTTGACCGCCTGTGGCAATGCAACTCTGTTCACTGAATTTAATAGTGTGGATCTTGCTTCTGAGCCTCATACACTACTAAGGTAAATAAGTTATTACTGTCAGGTTATTCATTGGACTAATTTAAATATTAACATAATAATCATGCTGTCTTGCCCAGTTTTATTCTAAAAAGGTGTTTTCTTTAATGCATGTTTGACAAAACCTGAAGAAGGTAGGCAGCACAACACCTATTTTTTATCAGATGCCTTCCTGTAATATGTATAAACCATCCTACAGTATCTCTTCCTACTCTTACATATTCTTACATACAGTTCCTTCCTTGAAGATCACATTTGCTAAATAATTGGACAGTTTCCATAAGGAGATGTATTCAGACAGCCTAAATTCTACTCAAGTCCTTTGACTATAAACAGTGGGATTTTTAAAATTTATTTTCTCTGAAGATTGATACTCTGTCATAGAATCATTGAAAGACTTGGGTTGGAAGCAATCTCAAAGATCATCTAGTTCCAACCCCCCTGCCATAGGCAGGGATGCTGCACACTAGATCAGGTTGCCCAGTGCCTTGTTCAACTTGGTCTTGAACACCTCCAGGGATGGGGCATCCGCAATATTTCTGGGCAACCTGTTCCAGTACCTCACCAACCTCTGAGTGAAGAATTTCCTCTTAATCTCTAAATCTGCCCTCCTTTAGTTTGAAACCATTCCCTCTTGTCCTGTCATTATCTAATCGAGCAAAGAGTCGTTCTCTATCTTTTTAATAGAGTACTGAAGTACTGAAAGTACTGAAAGTACTTAAGTACTGAAAGGCCGCAATGACATAACCCTGGAGCTTTCTCTTCTTTAGGCAAAACAGCCCCACCTTTCTCTCAGCTCTCTCTTCATAGGAGAGATGCTCTCCTATCTTTGTCTTAAGGCAGCAAGCTAGTAAGGAGCTATGTAATAGAAAAAAAATAATAATAAAATAGGCAATTATGAAGATAAATGAAAATATCTGACTACTTGCAGATCTTATCTACAGATAGGGGACAATCTCTGGATTTTTCTTTCGCTTTTTGAAAATAAATAATACAAAAGTGTTTTCTGAGGAAGGACTGAAGGGTAAAAATTTTATCCTTACTCAAAATTCTTCTAGTCCAGAGTTTTCTTCTCAGCCAGACATAAATTAAGAATTTAAGATGCACAATTTGACATACAGCAAGCCTGACTTTGGAAGTGAATATTTAGTATATTTTGAAATCAAACCATTTTTTTTTATTGAGATTTCTGAAGTAGGAAGACATCAAAAATAGACATTTAAAATTAAAAAGAAAATAATAGTCCCACTCTCTCCAGCTGTCTTTGAATAAATAAATAAATAAGTAAATAAATAAATAAATAAGTAAATAAATAAATAAATAAATAATCATGGTTTCCATATCTAGAAATATACTTTACATTCCTTAATTTCCTACAAGCAATGCAGCTCACACAGCTTTACCATAACAATTTTTCAGTGTTACAGGTTGGGTTATGGAAAAGTCAATGGAATGATGTGACTGACACATCACTTGGTGAACCCTTCCTAAGTGGCACTCAGCTACTGACTGCCAGGACACATCTTGGGCTGAGTGTTCACAGAGCAGACTATGGATTTATGGCACTTCTTTCACACTAATGATGGCTGAAGGTAGCAGTGAGGCAGGAGGTGCTGGGGTGAAGACCTGCACTCAAGGGTGACACTGCAGTAGAGATCAAAGTGAAAGAGAAACACAAATGAGGTTGGATACATTGATTAAAATACATTAATGATAACTGATAATTGCAAAAACAAAGTATGCATGGTGATGACAGGGCTACTGAAACCATACAGAAAGGACATGACAATAAAGTCTATGTGGTTAATTTAGGACTAACTGGTGAGTAATCTAGTTACTGGGATAAAAACATTTGTATTAGTTCTGGTGCAAGAAAAGAGCAGTGTTGTCTTCCTCTTCGCAAAAGCAAGGGTTCCATTGTTGCATAGCATATTTATGCCAAACACTGAGGATGGGGATAGGAGGGGTAAGTCTGCTGACTGTTTCCTTGGGATTTTCATTTCTTTGATAACCTTGGCAATGAGCATGTTTCTCTGTCTTCATTTGCTGTGTCCCCTGGAAACAGAAGCTAGTATAGAAAAACAAGTGGAATAAAACGTATGAAAACAAAACAAAACAAAACAAAACAAAACAAAACAAAACAAAACAAAACAAAACAAAACACCCTACATCTATCTTAAATTAAAAAGTGATTTAATTTTAGATATTTTATTTTTTTCCTTGAATATAATAAAGCTGAAGATGTTTTAATTACAGAAGAAATGAAATGCCGTTTGGGAATGAAGGAGGAAATAGTTTTTGGTTTTGTTATTTGCTTTTTTGTTTGTTTATTTTTTTTCTTTTTGTTTGTTTTCTTTAAACTTTTTTCTTTTCGCTACTCTATTATTTTTTTCTACAGTCATTTTCTTGTGCAAATTTACTTTATTATGTGTACAATTATTTTTTTTTTTTTTCAGTAAAACTATGTGAAACAGAAAGGCAATGTGTACATTAAGTTTGTAGGTATAGCTGTGGGACGTAAGTATGACTTAAATATAAGCAGAAGAGTAAATGCACTGCTGGATTGATGGTAGATTTTTGTTTGTTTATGTTTTTTTTCCTTTTTTTTTAAGAAAAAAATATTTTTTAAGAAAAAAAACAAGCTAATATAGATTAGAAGAAAGGTGAGGTGGTTTCACCTTGGCCAGCAGCTAAACACCCACTCTGAATTTTGATCACTCCCTTCTCACACAGGATGGGGAGAAAAAATGAAAAGAAGGCAAAAAGACTCATGGATGCAGAGAATGGCAATTTAGTAGGAAAAGCAAAGGCTGCATGCAAGCAAATCAAAAAGAGGAATTTATTCACTCCATCCCATCAGGAGGCGGATGTCCAGCTGCTTAATGGAGTCTCAGCATGTGTGCTGTTTAGTTGGGAAGAAAAATTCCATAGCCACAAATATGTCCCCTTCTTCCCTGCCAGCTCACTCTTTGGCTCACTCCATTTCTGGCTCCTCTACCTCCACCCAGTTCCCCAAGTGGTGCAGGGAGGGTGGGAAGACTTAAATATGTTTTTAATCAAATAAATTACACAATTCTAATAAATTGCTTGAGTTAATATCTCATATAGATACTACTGGTAGGCTCCAGAACTCAGCATGATAGAATATCTCCAAAACTTCTGATCAAAATTAACTCTTATTTTTCTCTTACAACTTGTGAAAAACAAAGGGACATGTAAAATATTGTGGAAAGAAATGTGTAAGAAATGTATGCAAATTCTTTAGAAACAAATATGATTAAAAAAAAGGATTCAATTTGTGTCCTTTTTTGTGTGTGAAAATTATATTTCAGGCTTATATTTTCTTGCTAGTATATAACTTTTTTTTCTCTATTTGGATATACATTTTCCTATTCTGATAAATTACTGCTTGGCATGTGTGCACACACAAATAAAAAGGAATAGATGTCACCATATTTCACCTCTGTGCTAGAAAATTAGTTAACAGCTGTGCTGAGGCTTCAGTTAAGGAAAACTTGGATTTTATGTTATCAGAATTACAGTCACAAGGATAAGCAGCTATGATTTTAATGTAAATTGTTCAAAAACATGATTTGTGAAAACTCCATATCCAATTCCTATCCTATTCATCTCTATATGTAATGTACAACCTAGGGCACTTGTCTTTGTTGTCCTTGCAGTATTTGGAAGTCTGAAATGAAAATTCAGACAATTAGATATATCGAACAGGAAAGAGGTAAAGATGAAAAAAAGAAGAGATGTAATTCTAATCCAATGATGGGCAGCAAACAGTTCTTTAATATGATTTTTTATATGTTTCTTTAATATGATTAACATTATGACCAATGGATAGCACTTATTTAAGACATGTAAATTATATGAATTTAGAAAAAATCTTTACAGGTACTTTTAAGGCATTTGAGTAGTCTTCTTTTATGTATCATGACAAAACAAATAGCTAAATAATATGTCAGAGCTGATGCAACATGATGCAGAGACTGATATTCTGCACTCTCTTTTCATATTAAGTCCAGTCGGCATTGTTGACAACATGAATATACAGTTATAAGATGTTATTTGGAATACATGCTATTAGTGTCATGTTTCCTTGAGTAACTGCAGATATTCTAAACAAGAGGAAGTTGCATGTAAATCCAGAGGTATTTTAATCAGGAATAGTCAAAACATGACATAACCTTGATAGCTATAGAGACAAATAATTACAAAAAATAACTAATATCATATGGCTTGCCCACTCTGTTAATCTGGAAAAGTATGTAATAAGAATATTTTTTGCTGTTAGGGCAACAAACCATTAGCTCTGAGTTGTTCATTGTAGGCTCCCTTCACTGAGGTACTGAAAAAAAGACAGATTGGAGATGAATTCACTTCTTGCTTTTGGATTATATGCAGTGACAGTGAATTAATTCAAGTAGCTCTCAAGACATGGAAGAACATCCATACAGAACATAAATGCAGTGCTTTGCTTTTTATCGCTAATGGAGAACGTTCAATGTTCAATAAACATCTTACACTGTTTTGCATGTATCCATGACACAGCACATCTGATAGAGAAATTGTTGCTGTGAACAACATCATGTACATGTACATGTACAAATCTTTGTCACAGAGGCTGAAACTATACAAATAAAAATGGCAGAGAATGAGCTTGTAGGAATAACAGTGTTACTTGACCACACTCCATCTGATTGAAACTAAGTCCAGAAAATAATCAAATTAATTTTTAATTTGCCAGCTACAACGTTTATTCTTTTATTCTCTGGAGAATTTGCCAACATATGGCCTATTTTGGTAATGGTGTAAAAAATAGTAGAAGCCATATCACATATGATCATGCATACAATAGCATGGAATACATTATGCCATTTTTTAAGCACTCCATGTGATTTAATTGCATGTGACAAAAGCTCTTTATTAGTCTCGAAGATTCAAATGACATACCCGCAGAGCATAAAACTGTAGTTCTGTAGATACAAGGATTTTTCCACTTTGCTTCAAAAAATGTTTCACTTTTATTTTGTATTTGACAAATATGCAAATGAAATATTTAAGTATTTGTTCATGTGTAGGCCTTGATTTCTGTTCTAAAATTGCAAAAGGATAATATCTAGTACCAATTATAATAATGATCTGTGTGCTGATGGCATCTGACCATTAGAAAATGAGATGAGATTATCTAATGTTGGGTAAATCAACAGTTGTCAAATATTAATGAGTTGCCTTCTGCATTTAAGGATGAGTTTGATGGTAATCTACTGGTATAAAGTTATATTCCCTTTCAAAAATCTTCAGATCCATCTTTTTATTTTACTATATAACTTGTCTGCATGTGCAGGGAAAATGTGTGGTGTTATGTAGTATTACTATCTCACATATTTCTTTACATGCATTTACCTCATAAGTGATATAATTAGAATAATACTTCATGACGAAATTGAGAGTATATTTATTTTCCAGATCTGTACTAATGAGTGTACCTTGCTGAATCCGACATAGCTGTGGAAATCTAGAGAAATCTATTCAGGATATGTGTCTTCTTCTGCATAATACCTTCATAATTATGTTGCCTATAAAGTAAACCAAAACTTAAACTAAGCAGGAAAAAAACCAAAACTATCTGTACATTATTTATAGCCCACATAATGTCATCTGTTTATATTGGTGAATAGTATTACTTACCAATGTGAATAGATGTGATACCATTCCCCAACTTACCTACCATTGAATGGTACTACTTACTGAAAAATGAAGAGGCTGTAAGCAGGTTTTGCTTTTAGATAGTCAGTTTTTATGCTTATATAAAACCTGAAAAGCTACATTTCTCATGTCTGTTGTAATACAGATGAGTCATTTAGTAGTTTCTTAGCTAGAGGTGAACGTACTTTTCCTAAGGTCCAAATGAGGCTGTTGTGATCTATGTTACAGTTTCATGGGTTTTGTTTGGTTGTTGTTGTTATTGTTCTTTTTGTTCTTTTGTTTGTTTGTTTGTTTTGTTTCAATTTTAAAATTTGTTCTGTGCACATCTCCTCCTGGAAATTCTTCCCAAAACTTCACCAGCCTTAATTGCACTTAAAATTCTACTTCCCCATTTTTTTTGTTTATTTGCAAAGATTACCAGGGAGACCTGCTTGTTTCACAGTATGATTATGGATGATCTTAGAAAAACAGCTGCTGTCAGAGACTCCCAACAAGGCTTTGTGGTACAGAAATTAAAATAAAAATAATAAAATAAAATAAAATAAAATAAAATAAAATAAAATAAAATAAAATAAAATAAAATAAAATAAAATAAAATAAAATAAAATAAAATAAAATAAAATAAATAATTATATTAATAAAGAAGCTGGACTGTGATGTCTTCCAGCCTCATAAATTTCACGAGTGACTTTTCAGGAATGCATGTTCTTTATTATAAATAAAGTTTGGTTTATTTCTTTCAACTTCATAATAGAACAGAGCTATGGAAGAAAAATGAAGCCAACTAGAAAGAAATATATGTCTATGAAATTATTAGTAGTCATACCAGAGACTGTTTATGTTGATTTAAAAAGCAATTTGAAAAAAATAAATAAAATTAGATAACCTTTATTTTAACTGTCTTTCTATTAGTATGCCAATCCCCATGAACCCCCAGCTTTGCCAAATGATATGATCTTTAAATAGAAATCTATAGTTTTGCCAAATCTGGTACATAAACCAAACCAATAAGTAGCAATGCAGAATTACATTAATGACATTAAGGTCTATTGTATAACATGGAAAATGCTTATTTTTTTCCCTGTAACAAGCTGATTTAGCAGTGTGAATGCAACTCAGAAAAAAAAAAAAAAAAAGTGGAGCATAAATGTGAGTAGTTAGCTGAAGCCGGATAAAGTAAAGTTTTCAATGATCCTGGAAATCTGGAGAGGTCCCGGTAGACTGGAAGCTGGCAAATGTTGTGCCGATTTTCAAGAAGGGTCAGAAAGAAGACCCTAGCAATTACAGGCCTGTCAGTCTCACGTCAGTGCCTGGTAAAATCATGGAGAAGATGGTTCTTGAACTTATTGAGGCACACCTGGGGGACAAAGCAGTCATTGGTCCCAGCCAGCATGGGTTTGTGAAGGGTAGGTCCTGCCTAACTAACCTGATTTCCTTTTATGATAAGATCACCCGTATGGTGGACCAAGGGAAACCAGCTGATGTGATTTTTTTTGGACTTCAGCAAGGCTTTTGACACGGTTTCCCATAGGATCCTACTGGACAAAATGTCCACCATACAGCTAAATAAAAACATCATACGATGGGTGAGCAATTGGCTAACGGGCAGGGCCCAAAGGGTTATGGTGAATGGGGCTGCGTCAGGCTGGCGGGCGGTCACCAGTGGGGTCCCTCAAGGCTCCATTTTAGGGCCGGTACTTTTCAATATTTTTATAAACGATCTGGATGTAGGAATAGAAGGCATTTTGAGCAAGTTTGCTGATGACACCAAACTTGGAGGAGTTGTGGACTCGAATGAGGGTGGAAAGGCCTTGCAGAGGGATCTGGATAGGTTGGAGAGCTGGGCGATCGCCAACCGCATGAAGTTCAATAAGAGCAAGTGCCGGGTCCTGCACCTGGGACGGGGAAACCCTGGCTGCACGTACAGACTGGGCGATGAGACGCTGGAGAGCAGCCTAGAAGAGAGGGATCTGGGGGTCGTGGTAGACAGCAAGTTGAATATGAGCCAGCAGTGTGCCCTGGCAGCCAGGAGGGCCAACCGTGTCCTGGGGTGCATCAAGCACGGCATCGCTAGTAGGTCAAGGGAGGTGATTGTCCCGCTCTACTCTGCGCTGGTGCGGCCTCACCTCGAGTACTGTGTGCAATTCTGGGCACCACAGTATAAAAAGGACATGAAACTGTTGGAGAGTGTCCAGAGGAGGGCTACGAAGATGGTGAAAGGCCTGGAGGGGAAGACGTACGAGGAACGGCTGAGGGCACTGGGCCTGTTCAGCCTGGAGAAGAGGAGGCTGAGGGGAGACCTCATCACAGTCTACAACTTCCTCGTAAGGGGGTGTCGAGAGGCAGGAGACCTTTTCTCCATTAACACCAGCGACAGGACCCACGGGAACGGGGTTAAGCTAAGGCAGGGGAAATTTAGGCTTGACATCAGGAAGGGGTTCTTCACAGAGAGGGTGGTTGAACACTGGAACAGGCTCCCCAGGGAAGTGGTCACTGCACCGAGCCTGACTGAATTTAAGAAGAGATTGGACTGTGCACTTAGTCACATGGTCTGAACTTTTGGGTAGACCTGTGCGGTGTCAAGAGTTGGACTTGATGATCCTTAAGGGTCCCTTCCAACTCAGGATATTCTATGATTCTATGAAAGTCAAGAAAAATTTATTCATCTCCAATCACTATCTCTTAGTGTGTTAAATTGTAAGACATACTACCCACTGACAGACTGTTAAATAGTAATGACTCTTGAGCTATGTGCCATTATTTCCTTCTCCCCAAGAGACTTCCTCAACTTGCTGCTTAGCTCATTATAATTTCTATAGTAGGCTTGCTCTGTTATATGAGGAGCTGAGCAACTCCCGTTGGTCACGCTGTGAGGGGTCTTAATAAGTGAATTTAAAAAGTCTCTGAATATTAGGTTTTTTGTTGGTGGTGTTTGCTTTTTTCCTCCCAAAGAGAAGTGGCAGGCTGAACTGTAAACTCTTTTTAATACAACCCTTCATCACTGAGTAGACAAAGAATAAAGTTTTCTCAATATTTAATCTATCTCTTTCTACATGCATTGTGTATCTGATGGTTTGTTTAATATTTTTGTCAATAATTTGGATGAAAATAAATGTGTCCGTATTTGTGGGTTCTGTAGACAAAAATGAGGATTGCCTTTAAGTGTAACACATGATTTCCCCTGAGATGACATAGGGGAAAACAGTGATAATGCAATCTTGTACAAAAGAATTCAGCTAAGGACTTACAGGCATCAGATGACTCTAGAGTCACTGGAGAATATATGAAAGGTCTCTAATTTATAGAGACAAAGTATAGGGTGGTGAAGCACTGGAACCAGTGAAATTGTGGGTGCCCAGTCCCCGGAAGCGTTCAAGGCCAGGTGGGATGGAAACTTTGGGCAACCTGGTCTAGTAGGTGTCCCTGCCCATGCCAGGGGGGTTGGAACAAGGTCCCTTCCAACTCAAAGCATTCCATGATTCTACAGAAGCACAAATTGGTGTCAAGAGCACTATAGCCTTGTTTTTAATAAAAGGAAAGCAGATTGCATGGAGTTATATTCCAGGTGGTTTTGAATCACAAGGTCACTGTAGTGTCTGCTATGGAAAAGCAGTGTGTCTAGACTGATTTGAGAAGAATGTTGTGATACAACCATTTCATGATGGCTGATGAAAGACCCAAGAATTGCTCGATTCCTTCCCAAGAAACACGTGCCTTATTAGAATGTTTAAATTAATAATGCTGAGTCTGGTGGAGTTGTGATGACACTCCAAATTCATGTAGTAGTTCTCATCAGGCAAGAGGTTGAGATTATTTTAGCTTGAAAATGATATTTCACTTGTATCTCGTGTGGTTCATTTCATGTAATTCATTTTTTTTTTTCTGTAGTTATTCCTCAAAATGAGTCTAATTATTATCTCTTGAGTCATTATATTGCTGATAAAATAAGAAAATACTTAAAATTCTGATGGCCAGTGGTTTTTTTTTATTATTTTTTTAAATTTTGTTATTAGCAAATAAAGCATAAATAACATTTGCCAAATTAGAGTTGATGTAGAAATTCATATTTGAAAACAAATCTAACTGTGTAAAGAAACATAGGAAGTGGATATTAGTTTTAACATTATAATTAAACTTTTTTTTTTTTTTTGACAATGTTATTAAAAGCCCATGAAGCTTAAGTAACAAAAACTCATAGGTCAAAGGCTTATGTGGCTTGTTTACTTAATTTTTTATATATGTATAGTTAAAGTTTAACACATTGTTTGCTCATCTGAGTAAATCTGTTTAGCAGGTAGATTATGAAATATCTCTTATAATACTATTTTCTTTCAAATGAAAAGCATGAATGCATCAAACAGTTGCCATAATCAAGAAATCAGAAATAAAACCTTGATGTATATCTCTCATTAAGTTGAAAGTTCTGCATCTGCATTCACTTTGTTTGCTTGCAGAAGTGTTTAATCAAGAATGAGAAAGACTGATGATAACTTGTGCTTGTTGTTTAGGTTGCTTTTTATGGAGATATAATTCCAAATGAGATGCATTTCTCATGTCAGTAATAATGAGCAGATTAACCATTTGCTAGCTTTCAAGGTGCAAGTGGCATGACAAAACGTATGAATGTCTGTAAATGTATAAAATTATAGAGTACCAATCTACACATTTGTGGGGAAGGTGAACATCAAGCAGGCTCGTGAAAACAAGGATCTTAGAAAGTGAATTTTATTTAACTTCTGATTTTTCTGAATAAAGTCAAGAGTGCTGAATCATTTTGTATAAACTAGGTTTGTATTAATTAGAAGAGAATCTGTATTGTCATGAAGGGATATGAATGAAACATGGAAGGTAGATTCCTTAAGCATGCATGAAATTGTGGAAAGAGAAAAACAATAGATTTCTCAAACCAGGCTAAGGAATTTCTGATGTGTCCATATTTACTGACTTGTGAGCAGTTCTCAGCTCTGCACTGGTATAACTGAGGTAAGATTACTGCAACAAAGAGAGTGAAATGAAAATGTTATTTTTATTTGCATCAGGCAGGTGATTCAGTGCATGTATTGTTAAGTTCTGCTTTGTGTAACTTGACCATAGACTATCATTTGATAAGTGCATGAAACATGGAAATGAAATTCATATTAAAGTAAAAAGTAAAAGTATATTCTTCAGTGATATTGATGAAAATGGGAAGGTAATGCAGTGGTTTATGTGTTCGGTTATGTTGGAGGTCTGTCCTCCACTGCCAATAGCATAATATCAAAAAGCAACCATTCAGGCAGAAGTCAGATATGAGCAGACTGCAATTTGATGACTACTGAAAGGAATCTTGATATTAAACTTAGCATTCATATGGCTTTAAGAAGAGAACTTATTGTGGACTGATTCATTGTAATGGGATTTTTTTCTTTGCAATTTTAAATTCTTCTTAGGAAGTAGATTTCCTTCTTAGGAAATAAACATTCTCAGTGGAGATAATTTCAGAGGCAGTATTCATGGCAAAATGATTTTGGTATAATTGATGTCTCTGGTGTCTGTTGTGAAAGTACACTTAAACAAATAAACTGCGGTGGGTGAGAACTCCTGCCCCAGAAAATAAAACTTTTGTCCTCATAAGCAGGGAAACGTAGAAGGGTGTGGAATTCTAAAGAATTTAATGGGAAACATAGAAGAAATTACAGTATCATGTTATAAACTATAGCTATCCCAGCATTTTTAATAAGATATCTTATTGAATGAGATACTAGATGTTCCAGACATTAACAGCATTTAATTGTGTTAAAAGGCATTAAACAGTGTACAGTTAATGTTCCTAAAAGCAGCACTGAACATCATAGCCATTTCATTGATTATAATGAACTTGAATGTGTAGCAGCTTCGCTATGGTCCAAACACTATTTGTATTTCTATTTCTATTTTCACTATTTGCAAACAGTAAAGACTTTTGCATTTTCTATTACATTTTCCTATTTTGTTTGGCCCTCATAGGTTTGAATAAATATCCAGTAACAGTTTAGTTACCAAATATATATTGTACCTTTCTTTAAAATATTAGTTACTTTACAACTCAAGATAAACTATTTAAAGTTTTGTGTCAGAAATGATCTTGCATTACTTCAAAAACCGGCTAAATTGTGAGTTAGTTTAACACAACTTCTTTCCCTACAGAAATTGCAGAATTCCAGAGTATTACTGAAATGAGTATTTCTAAGTGAATGGAATGACTTGTTTTTAATTTTCAGACTTAAGTGAAATAGGTCCTTTTACTTTTTTTTTTTTTAATGATTGTTATCATTATTATTTGGAAATGTGGAAATGATCTTGGCCTGGTTATTATTTGTGCCTGAAATGCAATTATGGTATTATTTTGTGTGTGTGTGTGTCTGTGTGTGTGTGTGCGTTTGTTGTTTGTTTTTTTCCTCCATGAAGATAGAAAGTACCATGTATAATAAAAAGGTTTGTAGGTGTTGGGCAGTTTTCTTTTTCTACAAAGTCTTTTATGATCATTGAACATCCTTATTTCCTGGTCAAACAGCGAAACAGAAAATAAATAAATATTGATTTCTTCAAGAATCAAGATCCTCTTGGAGAAGCTGGATCTATAATACTTTGAGAAGGACGTTTCCTTTCCCCTGTGTCTGCTATAGTCTCTAAATTGACAGTTGCTTATGCTATTTGTGTTTCTGAATTACTTGTTCCAGCAAAATACCTGAAGAATGTGTTTTAACCGAATATTCCAGGAATGTCTTTCTAATATCTTAATTTTCTAACATTTATTGTGGTGAAAATAAATAAATAAATAAATAAAAAATCTGTGTAATACTAATAATATTGTAAATATTATAAATTATTGTAAAATATCTGTATAATATTAATATTATATACAAAAGCAAAATGGTGACCATACAAATGAATTAGTTGTTTCGGGTTGAAATTATTAAGATTATATATTTGAAGGTTCTGCAGCTAAGGCCCTCATAAAAGAGCAACACACTTCATTGTTTTTTTATTATACCACTTATAACACCCAAACTGCAGAATGATTGACCAAGAAAATGCTGTTTCAATGATGCATGGGATAAATAAATAAAATGTTTTGCTTTCTGTGGCTTTTGACAATGGAAGAATGCAGGTGTTGTCAAAGTATATGCTTCTGTAGAGAATTTATTCATAATCTTAGTAAAGCTTTAAATAATTAACATATCGTGTTTTGAAAATAGAGCACCAAACTGGAGAGCCTTATCCTGGTAAGACCTTAATTAAGTTGATGCAATAACTGGAGAATGCTCCCAAAACAGTATGCTTCTCAGGGGATTAGCTTGTGGTTACATTGTACTGGCTTTTACTCCATCATTCCAATAACTAGAAATTATTAAAACATGCTGAAATCTAATTAAATCCAGCCTTATATACATTATCTGTGTACATTGCTGCAATAGCTCCCACAATGTTATAATTTAATCGAATATGGGATATGTTGAGCATCACCAACATCTATCCTATTAATTTGTATCCTGTTTATTGAGTCTAACAGAGAGTGACAACATGCTCAGATTTACCTTTCTTTGTAGAGCATTTTGAAGCCTCCAGGTGTCAAATGCCATGAAATTTTTTATAAATAATAAAACAATGTTAAATAGCCTTTTTTTTTCCCCACATTATTTATTATTACTGTTATTATTATTTTCCTGACAATGTTACTCATCAGTAAATTATAAGTGCAAAATTCTTGTATATGTAGCTTTGTTGCCCCCTACCCCATGTTTACAATCAGCAGCATGCTTTCTCCTTTAAGAAGAAACAGGGATACCCCAGATGTTCATCTGGAATAGTTCAACAGAAGAATTTCACCTGGAAATCTGAAACTTGTGGGAACCTATGAGAAAATCAAAGTCAGGTCTATCACCCCTGGAAACACTCCCAGCTAATGCTGTATGATTAACTGATTGCTGTTATTTTATTTTTAGTTTAGCTGTTCCATACTTTTGAGAATGTGTGTTCTTCACAAAATACGAGAGAAACAGATACTGCCATGTCCTTTGACCTGTTATTTGAATATTTAATTGCAATGTGGAAAAATGTGGATTTAAAATCCAAATTTGCCTGTTTTAAGAACAAGCTCAAGATTCTACTCCAATATCTTCGTATACAAATGTGTCATCAACAGAATATTCACATATTGATTTCTTAGAAACTGTACTGCTGAAGTTGTTGCATTTAAAAAGTAAAATAAAAGTTTTTCTTCAAAGAGGAATGAAATCAATTTTTCTCTTCCTTTTCCCCTAAGGAACCCTGATTCATAGGGATTAAAACCAAGCATAAATTGTCTTGCTTCAGGTTACGAATGTAAGTCATCTTTGCAAAGATATATAGAATAACTTTTTATAAAAGTTGACTCAGACCAAAGCTAAAATGATACAGAGATTTAGTATTTGTTTCCATTTATGATGACAAAACTACTTACTCAATTGAGACTGAATTTACTAGTAAGTTTGTTCTTCAAAATTTTACAAACACCTGTCAAAAAGCATGACAAAAACAGAAAGAAAACGAACAAATGAACAAAAAAACCAAACACTTCTATCTACCCTGAGCTTTGAATAGCTCAGTAAATCACAGATAGTTATTTAACAGGCAAAGATTGGAATGCTAATAAATATATTTAAGGATTAAAGATTAAAATGAGATATGGTAATCCCCAACAAAGAAAGATAGCATAAATCTTTCCTACTTAGAATAACCAGGTCAGTGTTTACTGTAAAGAAGTACTTTTAGAATTTCCTTTGATGGAAACCTGGAATTATAGTGTTTAGGCACGGGAGTTTCACCTGAGGAGAAAATCACCGTTACATTGTAAGTGAGGTTGTCTTTTATTTTTATTGAACCAACTGTCCAAGTGGCTATGTTTCATTTGAGCTCTAGTAAATTGTCAGTAATTAAAATTGTTGCAGTGATGCCTTTGTGGCAAGTTCTTGAAGAAAACCTGGCAGAACAGACATTATCTGATCTTTATTAAACACCTGCTGCAGGGATTAGTACAGTTTTACCTGTGTTAGCTGGCAAGATGTTCTGGACAGCAGGACAGTTGCAGATTTGATTCAACAGTAAATTATAGTCAATTAAGCAGTAGCTATTAGTATTTCACAAGCCTCTTCTAGTGTTAGTGGGGAAAGTATGTACTACTCGCTTTCTGGTTTCCTTGGCTTGTTTTCTTCCTTCCCATCAACCCATAAAAATGAATAATAAGAACACCCCTTTTCCCCAAATTACTTAGGTTTGACTTCTGGATGAGATGATTTATAAATAAATCTGTCTTGTTCAATGTGCAAGATTGAGGAGAAAAAAAGATCATTATTGTATGTACCTGAACAATAGTAGACCAACTTATAAATTAAATGTCTCTCTCCCTCATCTTTAAACTGCACATAGCAATTCTTTCTTTAGCATGGATTTAAGGGCACTTGTATTTTAAGCATGTGTAAACTGAAAAATCCTACAGCAATATGAAAGTATGATTAATATTTTCAATATCACTGGAATCCCTTAGATTTGATGGGTGCACTAACATGTAAAAAACACTCTATAGGGTCATGAAAAATCATGCAAATTTTGCCCGCATTCCATCTAGCTTTTCATCAACAGTAAATTATTCCCATCCCATAAGATTCTGTATATTCTCTGATAGGTGCTATTAGTTTGGGTTGTTCTTGAGAACACTTTATCGTGTCCTGCATGTTACCTAGATAGGTCCCACTCTGATTTCTAGGTAGTGGGAAGAAGAGACAAAGGAAGATAAAAAAAAAACTGTTCAGAACTCTTCTTATTCTTCTTCTTCCTTTTTTTTTTTTTTTTTAAATGTATATACTTTATAATGTATATACTTTATAATGTATATACATTTGTATAAAAATGTATATATTTACTAATCAAACAAAACCAAACCCACTTCCAAAAACAAATGTAACTCAAACCCCATTTTACTGCAAAAAGCAGAAATGCTGGTTTTAGCTATGCCATCAGCTTCCACACTGAATCTAATGTGTGTTGTATAATCTTGCAGCATACCAGTGCTGTCATTACCTGTGTGCAATGTTGCAGGGAAACATCCCATACTCTTAGTGATACCTCAGTAAGGATGAAATTTGGAAGCAGGCCCTGGTACAACTCATTGATAGACGGACATTAACACATGCAGGCATACATCCACTGAATGCACAATTAGGACAGCTATAGAATATATACCTAAGTGTGTACTTTTTACTACCATTTTCTGAACCTATGGAATTTCAGGACATGTGCTACATGTATTGCAACAGCTGTTTGGAGGGCTGTTATATATTACCTCAGTTCAGGCAATGCCATCTGATAACCACAGATACGCTCAGCTTGCCACAGTAAATCCTATTGCATATAGCACAAGTAGAGCTGCAAAGAATAAGAGTTCATATGATTTCTGGCAGGAAATGAGGTCTATAATCATCAAAATGTTCTGACAGAAGGAGGATATCACTGAAAGTACTTGATAAGTCAGAGATAACACAAACAGATCAAAGTAAACAAACAATAATGTGTCCTTTAATCAGGTCAGCACAGGGCAATGTCAAAGTGGGCCTCAAAATAAAAGAGATTGCTGTTGTGGATATTGAAACAAAAGAAAGACGGAAAAGAAAAAAAAAAAAAAAAAAAAAAGAGAATCTTCTGCCCTTTCATTTCCAGTGCAGGTTTGGAATAGCACATCATCTCTCCATCTTTCTGTCAACTTTACTATAAGATAAACACAGAGAATCAGGATGTCCAATGCAACCCAATAGAAACAGCTTCAAATATTCCAGTAACAATTAGGATATCAATCTTCCTTTCTATTTGCCACTTAGGAATTAAAAGAAGCCTTCAAGAATACATCTGTTGACATATGCTTGTAAATTGTAGTAAAATAAAAATCTATGTCATCGGATAAAGCTGTGAAAATATAAAGAAAACCTGCATATTAATCTTAAACAAAATGACTTTTTACCTTTAAATGTGATTACCTGTGCAAAGAAGTAGGGTTTTTTTTTTTTGTTTTGTTTTAATAAATTTATGTTTAATTAGAAGAGCAGGAAGAGCTAATGTGATAGCGTCAGACGGTACAATGTCTACAAATGTTTTGTAGCACCATGTGCTCAGGTATCAGGGAGTTAAATTTGTAGCTATAGTTTTGATTTAGATCAGTGAATTATACTGAAAGGCAATAAGTTGCTTTATTTTCTATAATTTAATCATCCTAATCTTGAGAATTGAACAGATTTCAAAAACATCTAAGAATATGTCTCTGAATTGATAATAAACATTTATGTGATATGTAAAACTATCTCAGAAGATGTCTAGCGCAACAAATAGTAAAGCAGCCATATAGCAATATCCTCTCAATATCTGGTTTTATAGGATTTATGTATACGTGTACATTTTTATAAACATCTTTGAAGGGGTGTTCTCCTATCCATTTGAAAGAGTCTTGATAATGACAAACTCTCCTGCAAACTGAAAAGCATACAATGCATAGAAGTTCTCTGGTTTATTTTAACAAGTAGCATTACTTCTTCCAGCTAACCACCAGTAGCTATAACATAAGGTGTGTAGTAGCTATAGTGTGTAGTAGCTATAACACAAGGTGTAGATACCACAGTTATATGGGCAAGAGTTGAGAAATCCTTTCAGAATTTCCTTGCTTTTTACAGGGTCAGAATTTCACAAAAGTGTTTTCTGGCCTGGGATGTGGCAGATAGTGTTAAGTAGTTTTATAGTGGAAAATAAAATAAAAATAAAAATAAAAATAATAATAATAATAATAATAATAATAATAATAATAATAATAATAAAAGAAGCCACCTATGCTGACAACAAGCAATTGTGGGGGAATAACCAAGCTGCCATACTTTCCAGTCCTCCCAGAATGTTGCATCCCAGGGACCAAGCATCTACAAGGCAGCTAGAGTGTAGGGAACAAATTTTAATTCTGAAACTGAAGTGATATTTCCTACAGGTTGTCGTTTTAACTTTGCAAAAACTAGTTTGGGATATGCTATTTCCTATATTAAGTAAGATGGGATTTTTTTATTTTTATTATTGATTGACTGATTCATTTATTTCTTTTGTACTTTGATTGGTCTTCTATCCATCTAGTTATTTTTGCATTAGTAGAAACAAGTTTGAGAACTGTAGCTTAGTTTTGGAATTAGGATTTTATCTGATTGTCCTTAAAATAAATAAGCAAATAAAAACTGTGTTGTCACCCTACACTTAAGTCTTGTGCCTGTGTCTCATTTATCATCTCATTTAGCTGCATTTTTTTACTTATGTTTACTTATGTTACCTTGAAAAACATGGTCATGAGCATACCTGTGATAATTGCAGCTTACATTATGTCTAAAAATTGATTTTTCTAGACAGAACCTATGATTATATAGCATTAGCATATACAGGCCTCAGTGGAAATCACAGCTTGTTTGTGATGTGCTCCAAAGTGCACTCTAACATACTGTGCTTGCCTTTAAACATTTAACTGAAGTCTATGATCTTAAAAACTATGAAACCTGCATAATTGCAGAATTAATTTCAAAGGACTGCTTGTAGTAGAAGGAGTTAGGTGAACACTAAATTCATTGTAGTGTCTAGTATGAATATATATATGTATATATACATGTTATAGGGGAATGCAATAATGAAAGAAAAAAATTATATAGAGCTAAAGCTGGGGTAATGCATATTCGCAATTTAAGTACTGACTTGTGATATCTGTTTCAGTGTCACGATCTGGAAAGGGGAACGTAAGCTTAAAGGGAAGAAATACTTACATTAAAGATATCTCCTTTCATAAACTTTTGCCTACTTTACTAAAAAAAGGTTCTGAAAAAATGTTGGGGGCCTAAAACCAAGGAAGTGTTGAAGTGATTGATTGCAATCCCTCATTGCAGTGATTCCTGCACATATATAAAATATTGGATTTTGACTGCAGAAGACCTCGTAAGAATCTCTATTCTTGTGAGAAATATAAAGTCTAGTTCATACATAGAAGTTTTCTGATTTTGGGGGAAGGGCATGTGGGGAGTAATGTGGCAGGTGGTAAGAATTTTGCATATTTTTACTAATCACAACTTAGCTTTTCCGAATTCTCCTGAGAAGTGCATGTTTGCAAATACTCACAACCAGTATAATTGGAGGAAATTGTATAGATTTGATAGATAGACCATAGTTCTACAACCGAAGAGAGGTTTTCATTCTCCCTTCATAGAATGGCTGAGATCACGTTTGTTGACCATGACCTGGACATAGAATACATATAAAACTAGAGCATGTGCTATACCAGTAAGGAATCTTTTATGATTCCTTGAAGCCATACCAGTAAGGAATCTTTTATGATTCCTTGAAGCCTACAACAAAATAAGTTTTATATATACAACAATCAATGACATCAACTCTAGCATTACCATCTCTTATTTTGTCATTTGAAGCTGATATCAAAGAATGACATTTGGTTTTGAAAAAGACAGTGAAGAGAAAATGTGCTTTGTGCTTTACTACACAACATAAGCAAAGTTATGGCCATTAAATAATAAAAAGTACATATGAGCATATAGAAAAAATAATGTTTGAAACATTCATTGTAAGGATTCTTTAGGTGGAATTTTGTTTAACAAAATATGCATATAAAAAAATAACAGTGATTTACTCAGTAATTTAAAACCAACAATGAAAAAGCAACAACAACAAAAAATATATATACCTCCGTTTACATCCTTTTTCTTTACTGAGATGAAACACTGTTCACATTTCATCTATCTGGAAAGAGATAATTCTTTTAATAAATGTTTTGCAGTGTGAAAATCAAAGCTTAACTATAACCAGCAACTTTAACAGTATTTGCAGGTGTCTGCTGAAGAGTTTATCTAAAATAATTAACATGCTTTGAATGGTAAGCTTAATTACTTAAAAAAAGGTGACCAGGTATATAAATAATAACAAAGTCACTGTATAAATTATACACCCTTTGAAAGCTTTCTTTTGTGGTCACATGGATTCTTAAGCAGAACATGAGTGTATCAGTACTATTACTGATAATAAATTGCCATATAATAGAAATTGATATAATTTGCTTAGTGTAAGCAAACTAAATCCCAGTATAAAGCACTATTTAGTTTCAATAAAACTATACAGATACTCAAAATTTTTGGAATTGAAAATTCCACATTAAAAAAAAATATTATTATCACATTGTATTAAGACTGAAGTATTTATGTCAGTGTGTGTGCATATACAGGTTTAAAATTTTCTCTGGAATGAAAACATTGAAAACAAGTCATGTCAATTTGAAAATGAGAGCTTCGGTTCTGTTTTTCATATTCCTTGTGCTATAAATTGTGAAAATTCTTTTGAAATAAAAAAGTTGATTTTGAAAAGGAATTGAAACGCTTTGTCCTGACTGAATGTTTCATTGAAACTATTGCACTATTCCCTTCCCACAGTAGTACCTGAAATAGCACTTTACAATGGAAAACTCTTAGATTTAAGCAAAATTAGCGAATCCCTTAAGTCATGTTAGTTGAAGAAGTATAATGGTTAATCAATATAATCAGCAAGTAAAAGTTCTGCAGAAATGAATATCAATATATTATGCCAAATTAAGTTTCAGCTGCTTTATTCAGCAATCTCTACAGTGGTGTTGCATATTGTTGTTTTGAAAATGTTATCCTAGCATACCTGAGGTTAAATTCAGACTGACCTGATGTGGATTATTGTATGAGTCTGCCAAATGGGTCTTACATTTGGCTGGCACTTGCATGACTACCTTTAAGGGATAAAATTAAAATCTAAGGGATAAAATTAAATCTAACATCTGGTCTGTATAAACAGACCACCTGCCCCTTCATATGACTATGGGTCTGTGATTTTTGGAAGTAGTGGAAAAAAAAAAATGAAAACTCTGGGAGCTTAAAAGTGTTATTGAATTTCTCCCTTGACTCACGTATGAGAATCTGGGCACGTCCATTTCAGATGGAGGGTCTAGAAAAAAAGATAAAGATGAGCACTGGTTCTGAATATAGTATCAGATGAGGTTGATTTAGATCTGATGTCTAAGTGCATGTTCATTTATGGTCTAGACCAGAAGTGTTACCAGGCTTTGCCATAATAATGCAATTGTAGTTTTTTACATTAAAGGGACATAAAATAAAGGAGGCTGAGAAGAAGAGAATTATCTAGAGGTGAAGCTGTTCATTTTGCTTTTAGCTTGCCTGTGAAGGATTGATGCTGCATGGGATAATAACTTGCTGATGGGCAGTCATTTAATACAATACCATGAGCTTATTACATTTGTTAGTGTTATGCATCTAGAATAAGTTGAATGTGAAAGATAATGTAATTAGAAAGGAATGGTACTATTGTTCCTGCAAAATCCCAGATTCTAGATAAATAGAGGCCTTTCAGTTAAGTGTTGACTAAGGTTTCATAATGCTTTTACATAAATCACTTCTTATATTCTTGTGTGAATTAAAGATGAGAAGAGACTGAACCAAGAAAGACCTAGCAGAAGTAGAATGGGTTTCATGGAAGGTGCCAGAATGGTAAATGATACTGAGATTGTTTTATGTGAAGAGGGATTGAACTAAACAGTTATCATATTTTCAGAGAGAAGACAAGTAGGAGGCATATGAGATGCAAAATAATGGACTATGCTGACAAGATAAATGGTGGCTTCTATTTACCACTTATCACACAAGAACAAGGAAATAATCATGGCAATTGAACGGCAATACATTTTAAAACTGAGGAAAGGAACTAATCATCCAACATATGAGATTTATGGAGCTTACTGTCCCAAGGTATCACTGAAAGTAAGAGACTAGCAGATTTTTAAAAAATCTATTGAATGACAGGAAATGTGATATTAAATGAAACAAAAGTAATAGAAGAATTTGTCTTTCCAGTTTCTGTTCAGCAGTGAGGTACTTCATTATTATTCAGAACAATTTTACATTAGCCACCATTTGACATTGAATGCTTTACATGTATCATCAATATGAAAATTCTCAACTCATAATTTTACAAAATAGGCACATAAACACCACAAGAAAAATCCTTTTAAGGTTTTCTAGCAAGAAACACTCTCATTAAAATCCAAATAATTAGCAAACGTCTTAGCTCCATTCTATTATCTTCTGTAAATGCAAATAATCTTATTCATGACTGGTGTCTACAGGTGTCTTGTTTAGGGGAAAGAGTTGCTGATGTTCTGTTTATGAAAACAGCCAAATATGTTCCCAGTGACTGACTAAATAATTCCTGAGGATACCAATTCCAACAAGATTAGGAAGAAAATGTGTCTTGAGTATACACTTTCATAGTGAAATTATCCAAGGCATGTGGAGTTAAAAACACACATGTATTCTTCAGGTATTTTGGAGCAAGTTTTCTCTGACATTATCAAGTGATCTTATTCCTTGAATTGGCTGAGCAGCATATATATGGAATTAAAAATTCATCTCTGCCACAAGGACAGCAAGCAGTTTTCCTCAACTACAATCTACATGGCTAAAACATTACTTAGCACTTCAAAGCAGCTATGCTTGTTTTGTTGCTTATCTTTTTTTTTTTTCAATGTCACATGTCACTCATGGCGGTTACATTCAAACAACAGGATAGGATAACCTGATCTGCTTAAGTAATTATGTGACCATATCAACCTAGGTAGAATCAATTATCTGTCAAAACACAGTGTATTGTTAACAATATAAATGGTGAGTGCTCCAGGCTCTGCTATGCACATCTGTCTGGATGTGTGTCACGAGCAGCATCAATATCAACATTCTGAAGAGGTCAAGGCAAAAGCACTGCCATATGATTGCCCATACAGTTCAATCATTAACATAAGCACGGTTTGGGCTAAGGCTATCTAGAATTCCTAACAAGCAGATTGAATGCCACCAAAATATTTTGAAGGGTAAGGTATTTAAGGATTTAAGGTTAGTAGACACTAGCAGGGTCCTCAGTGTAAAAGCATAGTCCCTGGCAAATTTTCTTTTGCAGTTTTAGCATAGACAGAATTTCTCAGTGTTAAGAGAGGGAATACTACCCTGCCTATTTGCTTTTGTTGACATTTCCAGTTGCCTTTGAGTAAGTAAATTTGAGAAGTAAATTTAATGAGAGAGAAAATGTAGGTCCAGTGATAAGAATGATAACATAATGGATTTGTAGGTGATCTTTTTATAGACTGTGCCACTTATAGGCCTTCTGTTTTACCAAGGTCACACTGTATGTCTTATTCAATACCTATACAATGAAGTTCCTGATTAATCATATCTTGAAAAATTTCAAGGAGTGATATATCTGAATTTTTGAAATGGTGATTACAAAAAAAATATCTTTTCTCATCTTTTCAGAAACTTTTTTTTTTTTTTTTACGCAGCAGTATGCTTTGTAGGCTGCTGTATGTATGCCAACACACTTACATCTAAGAATAAATATAAGTGTATGATGACTTATTTGCCCGTGCCTTCTCCTCCAGAAGTATTTCTGTTTAATAACAATTGGTGTGTGGGAGAAAGATTTTATTATAGTACTTCTCCATTGAAATTGCTTGCCTGGTACTAAGGAGAAGGATATAATGTGAGCTGTTCAGAGGTCATCCATTGTTGTGGCCTAGCATAAATCTGTTTTATTTTCTTTATTGTCTGTTTCTACATCATTTAAGTCACAGTGGAGTTAATCTATTAGACCTCTGGGCTTGTCTTCTTTTCTGAAATCACTAGGATATTTAAACAGCTGACTTGCAAGAAAAGGATCAAAGTTGTAAATTGTTCCTCCTCAACACATTTTCTTCATCTATTTTCAATATTCCTTTCAGTTGATCTACATGCTTTCTTATTTGCAAACAATTTCACTAGTGCCTAATATTTTGGTTTTCATATTCCTTTTTAGAAACTATCTGTGTAAAGTTCTTCTGCACCTATATTCTTTTGTAAGGAAGACATATTCTTCATATATTCACTCATCATATTCACCAGAAATTACTACTTGGGAAATGCATGTGGTAAATCACAGTCATAGAGGTCACTGTAAAAACTTTCTTGGTGTAAAAAAAATGCAATTTTCCTGAACATTGTAAAATTACAGATCAGAGAGTACTAGAGCTCCATTTTGGGAAAGAAAAGGAAGAAAGAATAAACAGTGCTGTTGGAACTAACAGGGAGAAAGAATCAAAAGCAATCATTGCAGTGAGACTGCTTAATAGTGTGAAAGGTAATACTATGTATGGCTCTAAGAATATTAGGCTAAAGTACATTCATTTGAATTTGTTATTTGATACCCTCTGGTGTATCAACCACTCCTCCCAGTTTTGTGTCATCTGCAGACTTGCTGAGGGTGCACTCCATTCCATCATCCAGGTCATTGATGAATAAACTGAACAGAACCGGACCCACTATAGACCCCTGGAGGACACCACAGGCTACATGCCTCTAACTAGTCTCAGCGTGACTGATCACAACAATATGAGCTCTGCCATCCAGCCAGTTCTCAATCCACCACACTGTCCACTCATCTATCTCACACTTCCTGAACCTGCCTTTGAGGATGTTGTGGGATACAGTGTTGAAAGCCTTGCTGAACTCAAGGTAGACAACATCCACTCCTCTCCCCTTATTCGCCCAGCTAGTCATTGCATTTTAGAGGGATATCAGGTTGATGAAGCATGATTTCCCCTTGATGAAGGGGATGAAGTTCCCCTGTTGACTATTCCTGATCACCTTCTCATCCTTCATGTGCTTGGAGATGACCTCCAGAATGAGTGATTTCATCATATTTCCAGTGATTAAGTTAAAGCTGACTGTAGTTTCCTGGGTTTTCCTTTTTGCCGTTTGTGAAGACTGGGGTGACGCTGGCTTTCTTTCAGTCCTCAGGTACCTCGCCTGTTATCCATAACCTTTCAAAGATTTTGTTCGCATTGTGTGCAGGTTGTGTATCCACTCCAGGTAACAATGTATAAAAAATAAAATTAACGTTGTATCATATTATATACAAAACTGTATACCTGCTGCTTACATGTAAAAATATTATACAGTGAACAAAACAGTCCAGACTCAGGCCTATGAAAGACTCCAAAAAAACAATTGGGCAAAACCTGGGGAGGTGACGAGATTTTGTCAACTTAAATTTACATAGGGGTTATGGAATATACTACATAGTTTAATGAAGGATAAGGTGCCTTGTCAATGGAGTAGCTTTGCTATCTCATTTAGACTTTTTTTTTTTTTTTTTAAGGAAACAAATTCTATCAAACACACTCTTTGCTGCATCCTAGTAGACGTTACAACATCTAATACAACACTACTATCTATCATCTGCTATGATAAAACAGTAACAAATAACTGCTTAAACAAATACAAATGAATTGAGACTTAGATGTTTCTGCACATATATGATATTTCCCAGAAATTCCCTCATTATTTGGATGAGAACATTTTTGCTACTTGTAAGTAGCAGAATTTCCAATAGTTAAAACTATATGTAGAATAATAGAATAGATGTTTCAAGCTAAATTTGAAGTTCTGTGTACATATACAAATACGGTTACGTATTTGCAGTTTCATTAAGGATTTGGGCAGTAGTTAGATTGATTAAATACACTACTTCTGTAAAATATGATGTCTCTATAGAGTAGAGATCTACCTGATCACCAAACCATAACTTTAGGAATATTCAAACATGGAACATTCGAATTGTGTAAAACATTCTTTTATTTTTTTTTTTTTCCCCTAGAGAGAAACTGTAGTTAATGGTCTTGTTTTCAAGCCTGATTGCATTGAGACATAAAGAAGACATCATCCAATGTCAGAATGCCTCTCAGAATTCATAACTGTTATACCAACTGGCTTTTACTATGCTCCATTGAGTTATGATAATGAAACAATATGAGATATCTGATTTTTTAATATTTATGACCTATTATGAAATGTTTAGGACCAGATTCAGTGTAATCTGACAAATCCATAAAAAGTGTGAATCCAAACAAAATGTAAGGCTCTTCAATGACTGTGCTAATTCAAGACTTTGAAAGCAAGATCAGGAGTTAAAAGCTAGAACTATTGTGTAAAGCCATAACAGTAATGCAGCAGCTTGAACAAAGTGGAGGGGCAGCTCACCCGATGGAACCTGTGTCACTCATATTTCTTCCTTACAATGAACTTCAGTGTGCAGAAGAGACTATTTCTCCAAATGTACAAACTGAGGGAGCACAGGTGGTTTAGCTGGTTCTTAGAAAATAAGAGTGTTATTTGAGTGTACATGGATAAGCGCAAAATGCACACTTCCCTTATTGAGAAAATCTAAGACTACTTCGTGTATTACTGAAGGCTAACATTGAACACCAGATAAAGACTTCTGAAAATGCAACTTTTTTTTTTTTTTTTATATATATATAAATACCAAACATGTTTGTAGGCATGAAGAAAGTTAATTTGCATATTATAGTGTTATAAACAACCACAGCTGTTTGTCTAAGTTAGTATATTGCCAGTAGAAAATAGGTCAATACACATTTGTTCTTTGTTCTCTGAGCCAGCTGTCAGACTAATTAATGGATATGTATACATTTTTGTGGGTGTTCATCATAGGCTCAATCTCTCAGTAACTGATTGGTAAAACAAGTTTAGATGCAAATAGTTTGAAATGGTGAAATACTACAATTTTCTTTAATTTAGGATTTGGTGGAATATATGACTCTTTGATGTGGACGATTGCAATTTTTACTGAAGACAGTGACGAAAGATACTTTTTCAGACAGGTATAAAATGAACCAGGAATGTCTCAGGAATGGTGTGGGTGGACAGTGTGATTTATGATAGGACAAGAATGTAGTTCAAATATGCCTTCCTCTTACATTTCCAATACAGTCAGCTTATAACTTCAGTTTGCAACCATGTTTTCTTCTCCTGTTACAGTTCATGTTTTCAATAACTGCAGTATTTCACAAAGAATATATTTATGTCTTCGGGACTCTGTGACTAACTCCTGTTTTTGTCCAACTCATGCTAAGCTACCAAACTTGGCTAAGGGATTTTAATGGGAACTGTTTTTCTGTACACATCCCTTGCATAATCTCTTCTATACCTTGCTCTCTGAGAATATTAAAGATGTGACAGTGCTTTTTTGAGAACATGCCGAGACTTAAGGTTTAAAGACTTAAGGTTTAAAGGCCTTTAAAAAGGTCTTTAAAAGCTAAAAGATACTTTCTTTGGGTAATCTTGATTATGTACATGTAAAGTAGATAAAATATACTAATTTAGATCTTAGAAATAATCAGACAATAACTAAAATGGGATTCCATATATAATACATGAGCACTAAAATGATGTCTTAGCTTTTCATCATCTTTATCAAACTTTTGTCTTCAGAGTAAAAGCATGTTTACCTAAGTAGATCAAAGTTAGAGGAAGTTGCACTTCATTTTCTTAGTCAGTTGTTCCTCCTTAAGATTTTCTTTATTTTGTTTGTTTGTTTGTTTAACAGAAAGAGGAAATTTTGGATAGCCAATGACCCCCACCCCCCTTTTTTCCTCATCCTAACTCACTTAAGAATAACACTGCTGTTATTAATCAAACTTTTAAAAAATCAAACTATTTAAAAATAACTTAAAATTAATCAGGTAGAATATAATATAGATTATTTTCTGTATTTTATATTGAAAGTAGGATTATTAACATCTGAGTATTAATGCATACTGTGTTATTCATTTCAAAGCCATAAATGCAGCAGCTTAAAAATGTGAAGTGTATAGAAGAGAAAAGGATATATAAATGTGGTATAAAAATGCAAAGCCTAAATGTCTCTCAGCTTCTTCCCCAGCTCAAGGGAAAATACCTCACAAAGAAGTTTCGGTTTCTCAGCTTTTCATTACCTTTTAATAAACGCAGGTTTTGTTTTGTTTTGTTTTCTTTTAAGTTATTTATTTATATGCTTATTAATGACTGTAAGATATGTATCAAGGTTTGTGTTAATGTGTGATAACAAACACCACATGTTGAAAGCACATGGCTTCACTTTCTTTCTGACAACACTCACAAAGCATATGTTATCTCTCACTAACACTTGCCTTGTTGTCTCTCACTGCTAAACTTAATCATACAAACAACCACACATCACATGTGAGAGCCTCTTGGAATTCAGCCAGTGCTTTTTAGACAACCAATGCAAATGTATGAGGAACCTGTCTGTTAACTTGGTAACACAACGTTACATTATAGAAATTTTTTAGGAATTAAATAGAATTGTGAGCAAGTTCTATTAAATTCAAATATACAATTTGTAAGATTATGACTAAAACCAAGGAAATCTGTAAAATGTGAAGTTAAAGCTAGGAATTAATCTTTAACATGCTTTGCGTGTATGTTAGAGTTGAGCTTATAGAAATGTCACATTACTGTTTTGTGGGATGGCTGAGAAGCCCTGGTGAAGCACGCAGAACTCTATAGGCTGCAGATGCAGTTTTTATTTTTGTGAGGTTTCAAGTAAGTAGGTATTTGACCTAAAGCCAGCCTGCAAGACTGATTTGGAGTCCTCTATTCTTTCCTCTTGAGAATGATCATGTTGAAGATGACCTACTTTTTTCAGGTGAAAATATTGGAAGAACTGCAGAGGAAATGTAGAAGATGAGGCTGGGTAGCTATGGGGGAGGTTCAGGAAGCAGGTACTTAACTGCTCTGAGGAAGGGAGAAATTAGATAGCCAGAGGCCTCTATTTAACCCTTTTGTCATGTGAAAATAAACAATTTATAAAGATTTTTATTCATACACATGCATAAATGTTTTTTAAGTAACTACAGAAGTATTCAAACCCCTTCAAAAAAAAAAAAAAGAAGAGAGAAATGGAGAGGCTCATTTGCTGCTCCAGAAACAAGACACAACAGGTTCCTGCACCACTTTGCTTTTATAAAGAGATTTCAGAATTGCAACTGTTAAAGAAAATTATTAAAAAAAAAAAAAAAAAAAAGAAAGCCATCTGGGCAAAACTTTATTATAAACTTTATTATAAAACTTTATAAAACTTTATTCAACAGCAAAACACAGAGCAGATCTCCTCTGGTTTCAGATTATATTTTATTCAAATGGCCAAACTTTATGTAAAAATTCCTGTTTCAACTCATGTTGGATAATTGAAATTCCCAGGTAGGTCCGGAGTAACACAATGAGTATGCTTTTTCAAGCTAACCTAATAGTAAGAATAAAACTGAAACACAAGAACAAATTCTTAATGCAAATCAGGATTTGAACACAAGACCACTTCTAGTGGTTGTATAGAGCCTAAGTTATGCAGTCACTGGTGGAACCTAGTGCAATTGTTAAGTCTTAACCCCATATGTTTTATTCTTCCTTATTCAGCTTCTTTCTGAAGTACTCCATCCAAGTTATGCAACGTTAACTATTGATTATGACTTGGATGGGTGTACACTTGCTGGGTAAAAAGCTGGCTGGATAGCCGGGCCCAAAAAGCTGTAGTGAATGGATTTAAACACAGTTGGAGGCTGGTCACTAGTGGTGTCCCCCAGAGATCAGTACTGGGGCCAGTTCTCTTTAACATTTTTATCAGTGATCTTGAAGAGGGGATTGAGTGCACCCTCATTAAGCTTGCAGATGACACCCTGTTAGGTGGGAGTGCTGATCTTCTTGGGCTTGAGGATCTACAGAGGGATCTGAAAAGGCTTGATTGATGGGGTGAGGACAACTATATGAGGTTCAACAAGGCTAAGTGCTGGGTCCTGCACTTGTACAAGCCCACACAAGAAGGTCAACAGTATCTTGGCTTGTATCAGAAACAGTGTGGCTAGCAGGAATAAGGAAGTGATTGTCCCCCTGTATATGGCTCTAGCAAGGCTATACCTCAAATACAGCATTCAGTTTTGGGTCCCACTATACGAGAAGGACATTGAGGTGCTGGAGCATGTCCAAAGAAGGGCAGTGAAGTTGGTGAAGAGTCTAGAGAGCAAATTTTATGAGGAGTGGCTGAGGAACTGGGGAAGCCTAGAGAAAGGAGGCTCAAGGGAGACCACTCTCCACAACTCTGTACAACTCTCACTTTCTACGACTACTTCAAAGGAGGTTGTAGCGAGGAGGGGGTCAGTCTCTTTTCCCAAGGAACAAGTGATAGGACAAGAGGAAATGACCTCAAGTTGCACCAGGAGAGGTTTAGATTTGATAACAGGAAAATTTCCTTCACTGAGAGGGTTGTGAAGCATCGGAGTGGTCTATCCAGGTAACGATTTGAGTCACCACCGCTAAATGTATTTAAAAGACATGTAGATGTGGTGCTTAGGGACATGCTTTAGCAGTAGACTTGGCAGTGCTAAATTAACAGATGGATTTGATGATCTCAGAGGTCTTTTCCAATGTAAATGATTTTATGACTCTATGATTCTATTAATACTGACAATGATTCTATTAATACTGACTTAAGGGTTTCCACCTGGGACGGGGAAACCCTGGCTGCACGTACAGACTGGGCGATGAGACGCTGGAGAGCAGCCTAGAAGAGAGGGATCTGGGGGTCGTGGTAGACAACAAGTTGAATATGAGCCAGCAGTGTGCCCTGGCAGCCAGGAGGGCCAACCGTGTCCTAGGGTGCATCAAGCACGGCATCGCTAGTAGGTCGAGGGAGGTGATTGTCCCGCTCTACTCTGCGCTGGTGAGGCCTCACCTCGAGTACTGTGTGCAGTTCTGGGCACCACAGTATAAGAAGGACATGAAACTGTTGGAGAGTGTCCAGAGGAGGGCTACGAAGATGGTGAAAGGCCTGGAGGGGAAGACGTACGAGGAACGGCTGAGGGCACTGGGCCTGTTCAGCCTGGAGAAGAGGAGGCTGAGGGGAGACCTCATCGCAGTCTACAACTTCCTCGTAAGGGGGTGTCGAGAGGCAGGAGACCTTTTCTCCATTAACACCAGCAACAGGACCCGCGGGAACGGGGTTAAGCTGAGGCAGGGGAAGTTTAGGCTTGACATCAGGAGGGGGTTCTCCACAGAGAGAGTGGTTGCACACTGGAACAGGCTCCCCAGGGAAGTGGTCACTGCACTGAGCCTGACTGAATTTAAGAAGAGATTGGACTGTGCACTTAGTCACATGGTCTGAACTTTTGGGTAGACCTGTGCGGTGTCAAGAGTTGGACTTGATGATCCTTAAGGGTCCCTTCCAACTCAGGATATTCTATGATTCTATGATTATAAGAGTCCTTCAACCAGTCTTCAAACAGAAAATCCCGCATGTATTCTATAAGCTTAGAGAACTCTGGAAAGCAGTGGTACCAAACTGATGTTGCAATGGCCAAAACAAAATCAAAAACAACAAACAAACAAACAAACAAAAAGAGTCTGGCTAGAATCCAGTACCAACAGTTAACTTTCAGTATCCCATATGGGATACGCAAAGAAGACAAATATAAATAATTTTCTTAAACTGTCAGTTTCACAATTCTTGTAGTATATGAAAGATTTTATGTTTGTGGATAATCCTTTTGAAGTTGAAGCAAAACTATGTTTATAGTTTTTTGCAGGAGCAGGGTCATATGACTTAATGGTTGAGAGACTGTTTTTATGCTTTTTTCAGGCTAAAAAATAAAAACAAATTTTCCAAAACTTATTTTGTGCTACACACCTGAGAACTGTTTAGAGTGCTTAAATAGCTGTACATTGCATCATAGCACCAGTTGCAGCATAGGGTTTCTGGTCCATACAGATGGAGCTGTAGGGCATGAGACTTGTAGTAGATCCACATATTTTTGGAGAGGCAGCTGGAGCTAAATGAAATCCTTGCGCAACTTATTTCCCAAGTTCAGTCTTGACAAAAATTATTACATAAGGAGAATTGCATACAAATGATGAAATAGATTTTCATTTATAGAGTACTAGGGAAGTTTTTCATCTGTTAAGCCTGAAGCAAATGCTTGAACTAGAAGGTCGAGTCTGAATTTTCCAAATGTAGTTTAAAACGTAGTTTTAAATATGGAAATATAGCTATCTTCATAACAAGAAGAAAGTCAAAAACAGTGATTGGAAGAGAGCCTGGTGTCTATAAAAGGACCTTAGAAAATCTTTTACACCTTTGCAAAGTATTATTATTTTCTATAAACATCAGTAATGCCTGCTCTTCAATCATATCAGTCACCTTCTATGCAAACAGGGTTATCATGTTGCTATTTCATTTCTAAAAGACTATTGCATAAATATGTTTTCTCTCAGAAGTATAACTATCAAACATTGAAATTATGAGGCTTAAATATATTCCCAGGAGACTAATCATTTTCACACTTGAAGAAACAGTGTATTTAAGCAATATAACCAAGTTCTTGGACAATTAACTTTCCTGTTTGACTACCTGGATAACAACATTTATGGAAGGAAAAAAAAAAAAAAAAAAGAGAAAAAAAAAAGTCTTAGATCTTAACCACTTGCAAGCATTAAATTGACTTGCGATGGTCAGAATATAATTTAGGACAAGTGGCCCCTTTTGTAATGATAATATCCTTTATATAAAACTTTAAGAGAAAAGGAAAACAAATGAGCCATTCAGATCAGCGTAATGGCCCTTATAAAGAAGAATGTGTGTCCAGAAACCTGAGACTTCATAGCTTTTTCCTCAGAAAACGTCCTTTGGGCAACTAGCTCTCAGATAGAAAAAAAATGAGGCTTCATTAGAGCTTATTTCATATCCATTTATTATCTGGCATGCTGGAGATGGGGACTAATTGAGATGGGCTTCTTTAAAACTTTGAAAACCTCTCCTCTCTCCACTTCTATGTTGAAAGAAAAAAACTATCTCACAGCGTTTCTCCACTCTGTCTCCTGTGGTGACAGACCTATAGGACGGCTGAAGTTGCAAGTAGAAAAGCCAGAAGGAATGACAAGATCTGCAAGGGAAATGCTCTTCCTCTTCCAGAGGTTTCTTCTTACCGTTGTCACCTGAAAGGAGAGTGGAGTTGCCCAACTACTCATTTTATTTGATCTGTCTTCTAAAATAGACTACACATTTGGTTAAGCCTCTCAACTAGTTTCTTTGATTTCCTGATATCTTCACTCACCATTCGCTAACCATACGTTTGACTACACTGAACTCACCAGTGTTATATTTTAGGACTGGTGACTGGTGACAAGGAGTCTCACTAGGTTCAAAGTCAGCAGAAGACAGTCCTCAATTTTTGGATTTGGAAATGGGTAATTGCATTTGGATTAAGGCCTATAAGAAATTGTAATAATTACAGTTTAAGGAACAGTTAGTTTGACCTAGCATGTAGAAGTCCACTGGGCATGCTTCCAGAAGGAACCGGATCTATGAAACAATGTACATTATTCCCAGAAGGTAAGTGCAGAATTTCACAATCATAGAAAAATTAAGGCCATGTAGTTCAATTTCCCACTCAACGCAGGATTCAAAGGTAGAATAGGTTGCCCAGGTTTGCTTGTCCAATTGAGACTTGAAAATCTTGAAGGACAGAGTTTTCATAACCTCTCTAAGAAATTTCTTCCAGTTTTTCACCTCTCTCATTATTACTATTTCTTCTTATTACTAAGGAGGATTTCCCCCTCTGCATCATTTGACTGCTATTTCTAATCTTCATATTTTATACCTCTGAGAAAAATCGATCTCTTTCTTCTCTGCAACCACTCTTTAGGTAGATAAAGGCTGTAATTAGATATCTCCTTCGGCCTTCTCCAAGCTAAACAAAACCAGTTAATTCTCTTTGTCTCTGTTCTTGTACCATGTGCTCCAGCCCCTGACCATTTTAGTTGCTGTCCACTGAACTCTTCAGTTTGCTGGCATGCTAGCCAATCTGAAATTGGATAAAGTGTTCCAGATGCAGCTTCACAAGTGTCAAATAAAAGCAAATAATAACCTTACATCAATTTTCTGTCTGTGCTTTTGCTAATGCAATGCAGTATGTGATTTGCCTTTATTGTCTGAAAGGGCACACTGCTGATTCAGCCTAGGATCTAGATCCTTTTCTACCTAGCTGCTACCCACCCAACCAGTCAACAGTTTGTAGATATTCATGAATTCATTCCATCCCAGGTGAAGATGTGTGCATTTACATTTTTCAGATTTTTTGAGCCTCATTGTCATGAGACTTCCATTTTTCCAGTTTATTTGAGTTCCTCTGAATGACAGCCCAAACCCTCCAGCATATGAACAGCTCCCCACAATTCGATATAATCTACAAACCAGCTCAGGCTCCAACTCTCCTGTTGCCAAGTATTATTTACCACTATTGACTCCTGAAGAATGTCATTTATAAACAGATTTTAAATCATTGATCATCATTCTTTGAATCCAGGTGTCTAGTCAGTGGTAGCACCCCCAACCTGTAGTCCACCCAAACACTACGTTGCCTCAGTTTTGCTACTGGTATACTATGGGAGGCTATTAAAAATCTTTTCTAAAGTCAAGGTAAACTACATCTAGTGCTCTTCCCTATGCACAAAGCCAGTCATTTTAAAGAACTTGAGGTATGAAGATCCTGGTATTGATAGCAGTTGGATTTTTAACACAGGGGGAGAAGGAATAAATAGAATACTGAATGGTTTTGCTGAGAAGGAAGTGCACATCATTGAGATTACTCCAGAATTCCCCGTGTTCAAGCTGCTTTTAAAAATATCAAATATATTGAAGTAATAAAATAGCAGCCTGGAACTTAAAGACTCTTCCTTGTACGTTTGCTTACTCTCTTTTGTTTCTAGATGGAAAAATATGCTAGAAAAAAAAGGGAACCTGTAAAAAAAATCACACACAAAAACAGTCACACCATGAAAAAATCAGAACAGATTGAGGGATTTAAAAAAAAAATAGATTTCTTTTTTTCAGCAAACTTTTTTATAGTAGTCCGGAGGAGGAATTAAAGCTGTAATTACAGCACACTGAATCATTTTAATTTATGCTAATATTAAAGAATTAAGTGTCAAGAAGTATTCTGGAAGGGGCACAGGGAAACAAAGAAAACATTAAAGACTAATGGACCTACAAGAACATGATCTTGAAAATCTTTTTATTTTATTTAAAAGGGGATGTAAGAAGGAGGCTTTCATCATCAAAGAAAAGTTAAAAGCTTCGCTCAGCTGAATGCGAGTCAAAGACTTTACTTGTGGTTTCAACATCCTCCAGAATGCTGCAAGACTACTTAAAATTGAGACCTATTTCTTGTCTGCTACCATCTTATCATCTTACTTGTTCTTGCCCTCTCCAATACTTTTTTTTTTTGGTGAGATATTTATGTTATTATGCTATATAAGAAGTGTTTGGGCTTGTGGAAATTATGTCAAAATTTTTAATAGAATAAAAACCGTCTCACCATCTTAAAAATGCCATGAATATACTATGTTCATTCATCCAGTTACAATAGATTACAATTAATGACAAAACCTATTTAAATATGCCATTATTTTCAAGTTAAACATGTACACTGTAATGAACATGCAGAGTCAGTATGTCCATAGTTTATGAGAGTGTTTTGGAAAGGCTGTACTGTGATGACCTATTACGTGAATTAATTCTAACAATCATAGTTATATTTTGGCTATCTTGTCTATCATATACTGTGTTTATTTTCCAATCCATCTATCCCTACACATGGTTCCTGACAGCTTACCTACTGTGTCCTAAATCCAGAACTTGAAAATCAGGAAAATTTCTATTCATTTCAGAGTTTTACTTCATAATTTCTTTATGTTCTTTTTGGCTTCACTTTTTTTTTTTTTTTTTTTGAGAACTCTTATTGATTTCATTCCATTTTATAAATTCACAATACCTTTTTGAATGCTTTCTTGGTGAATAACTAACAAGTTAAAACTTTCATAGCATGCTGTGCTTGCAAGTTACTTAATAAAGTTCTCAAGCCTTCCAGTAATCTGCATGCTAATAGAATTTTCAGTTGAGTGACTATTGCTTCTCCCTTCCCTTGAAGTGATACTAGGTAATCTAATGGAATAGAGCTGAAGCACGTGATGACACCAGCTGTTACCAAGGAGAAGGAACAATAAAATCCTTAAATTGACAATCAGGTATTTTTTCAAAACTTAGACAGCATTTGAGAGGATATCCTCCTCAGACAAAAAATGAAATATTTTCAGTATATTTACAGAATATTCAATATTTACAGAGATTTCAAGAGATTTCAGTATATTTACAGAATATAGATGAACATCAACTCCTATAAGCAGCCCTTTTTTTTTTTTTTTTTTTCACTTTTGCACACTGAAATAATCTGCTTTTAAATTTGAGATATCTTACATGGTGCATGGAGTTGCAGCAATATATAAACAATTTTTTAAAAAGTCTTGACTTTATAGTTGTGGACTCTTGAGTTTCTTGGCAGTGAGATATATTTATATTGTAAGAAGATAAGCTGTTTTGATTAGTTAAGGGTTGTGGGCTTCAGCAAATCAATGTTTTCATTAATAATGTGCAAACTAATTTCCAAACCTGAAGTTATGCCATAAGCACATATTTAATGTGAGTCCTGCAGAGGTGTAGCCAGTGTTGCAGTGACCAAAGGAACACAGAGGGGCAAAGAAACAGGGAAACATGATCTCTAAATTTTTACATTCTATATTTCCCTTTACTTCCAGGGAATTTTTAGTAAGCACCTGTCTTTGGAGATAGGCAGAAACGGCAATTAAGAGGAAATCTGTCATTTAAAGATTCAAAACAATTCGATGAATCAAATGTATTTCATTTTTAGGGTTCTTAAATATTAGAACTCTCAGCAGAACTGTCAATACTAGGCAGCACCTCCTGTATGAGAATTTTCTTCTTATGGTTTCCTCCAGGTTGTCATAATATATACATCAGTCTACATGTAATGTACTCTCTGTGTAGTTTGCTACTACAGTACATACATGTTATAGAGTTGTGATAATTTCCAGTTTCTCAACAGTGTTGGCTTAAATTGGTAGTTTTATTTTCCAAATCACTATTCCTCTATGCTACTGTATCTCAGTCTCTGATGAGACAGTTTTATATATTTTTCTTTGAGTGTCAGTCTTTTAGTAAAATATGCAACCCTTGCTTTTAGGCAATATAGACAATATGAAGATTAAATATTTAAAATTTCTAAAATCATTTTAATGTGTTTTACGTACTTTCATGCTGGGAGTCAGTTTTTGACCTTGAAAGATAATTGCACAAATTTGCTTCTATTAAAATCTTTCCTCACTCCCCAGTAATTTAATAAATATAGAAGCCCAATAAATAAAGCGTGTAATGTCAGTGTTATGAAACCTTAATCATTGGTCATTACAGTAGAACAAAGTAATTTAATAATTACCCTGTGCAGTACCATTAGTGCATGTTAACTAACTGCTCAGATGTGAAGCAACTGAGGAAAAGTATAATATCACTCCAAATCATAATGAGAGTCGCCCTCTCTGTGCTGCAAGTGGCATGCTTCCAAAGAAGGTATCGTAGTCTAATATTCCCAGATTCTAATGCAGATGTGCCAGCTTAATCATGGACAGAAAAAGATGGTGATTCCAATATGTACATAGGTTATTACCTGTTAAGTTCTATCCATAAAGAAAACCAAGTGAACCACAGAGACCAGGGAGCCAAAGTATTGTATAAGCCAATAAAACTCTGAAGAGCAAAAATTAGCCTCTTGACAGGAAAAATAAATAAATAAATAAAAATCCTCATAGTGTGCTTTATCAAAAATATTAATTTGTCTGCTCTTGATTATTTTTTTTTTCTACAACAATTTGTACTAGAATATTTGTCATTCTCACTCATGAAACAGTCCCACATGATATAGTGATGATACCTCCCAACTGTACTGTAAGGCTCACATTAGAATTTTGGAACAAGCAAACATATTTCTGAAAAACAATGCTGTTCCCACAACTGATTTTCATCATGGAGAGATTGCACAGAGCATCTCAGTAAGCATTTCAGATCTAAAGTTGTTTTAGATCAGTATTTTTCACATACTTAAAAACTTACAATAAAGACTTAATTCATTTTGCTTTGTTAAAAAAAAAAAAAAAAAAAAGAAAAAGAGTAATTGGCTTTTATGTAAAGGAGGAATTAGGATCAATAAATATCTCTAGAAAGTAAATCTCTCACCTCTGCTGTTCCTTTCTCCCAGAGCAACCCTTCCAGAAGAAAAATGTTGAATGAGGATATTTCTTCAAGAAAAACATATGATCACACACTCTACTTTGACCACAGGTGAATGACTGGACTTTCCTGAGCAAAGCCTGTACTTACTTAATTACCTGTATACATTAACCACAGCAGCTAAGATGTTAATATCCAGAGAGTGTTGTCTGGAGCAGTAACAACAAATTATTTCAAGGGACAATGAGAATAACATACCAACCACATAGTTTGCTTAATACTGGCTATTATGTTGAGATGCAGAGATACACTATAATATCCTTACACTGGGTATTCTCTTGGTTAAACATGTCTAGGAAGGAGTTAATCATATTAACTACAACTATTAAATAAGAAAAAATAATTGGTGTCAAGAGAAAGAAATTGTAATTATAAGGACTGAACATGTATTACTATTAACATTTTAATTGTCTTGATGTTTTGAACAATTTACTGGTCCTGCCATTGAAATCATAACAAAACCAACGAATACAATGAACTCCTTGTAATTTGTTCCTTAAAAGTGAGGACCGGGAAAATAATAAAGAGCATATCAACACAGTGTCAGCAGCAAGTCAGAGTATTTAACAGCTGTCTCAAATTGGAATAAAAATATGTCAAATAACCATGTAAGTTTTGTGACTGACAGACAAGTCACAAGATTTTGGATGAAGTCACTGTTTCTGTGAAGAAAATAAAAAGAGAAACAGTAAACCCTGACTATAAGTTCTTCCATGAAATTATAAAATTAGTACAATTCATTGTTAAACAATAAATAAAACTGTAAGAAAAGATCATCCATGTAGCCTTCCCATTCAGTGCTATTTATTTACATAAATAAAAGAAAACATAATGGAAATACTCTGACTCTGAAAAAGATAGTAAAGAACAAATTATCCACTTCTGACAAGGGTGTTGAAGTGAGTGGACTTCATAAGACCTCTGAATGTGCTCTGTATACTCACATACAGTCAAAAAATCCTTCTAATATGCTACAAAATTGGAACTAATGTCCTGGCACACATATGTGTGTAAATGTCTGAAGGTTTTGTGTTGATATGGGCTTAGGCAGTAATGATTCACCGGAGGGCAATAAAATACTTCTATTCAATATTGTGATTTGTCAAACTTATGAAACAAAAAGCATATTAGAAAATCTGCTTTGTAATTCTCTAATTGACAGGTGTAGGCATATTTGGATGTTGTTAAACACGACAGTTCACTTTGATTCTAAAATGCATATTTATCTGGTTGGAGACTGTGCATGAGAATTCTTGCTCAACAAAATGCTCTGGTTTCTAACTGTTTATTTTTATCCCTTTTGTGTTAACAATTTTGGACTAAACATTAAGTCAATATTCCCATACTGATCCCAGTTTCTGAACCAAAGAGATATTCATTAACTTCTCCTCAGTAATTTTTATTTATTTATTTTTTTATTTATAAGAAACGGAACCCAAAACTGTACCTTTGTACTCCATAGTACTCAATGATTTTATCTTACTTCTACCTTAGCTGAAAACAGCAGAGGTTTTATGGATAACCCTTGGATAATTCCAAGGGTTACGTTTCTCAGGCTGCTATACGGTCTCCTCTGGAGCCTTCTCTTCTCTAGGCTGAACAGTTCCAACTCTCTTTGCCTGTCTTCATAGGAGAGGTGTTCCATCCCTCTGATCATGTTTATGGCTCTCCTCTCAACCTGTGCTAACAGGTCCATGTCTTCCTTGTAGTGGAGACCCCAGAGCTGGAAGCAGTACTCCAAGTGGGATCTCATGAAAGCAGAGCATAGGGAGAAAATTACCCCCCTTGACCTGTTAGCTATGCTTCTTTTGATGTAGCCCCAGATACAATTGGCTTTATGGGCTACATGCACACACTGCCTCTCATATTCTTTTTTTTAGCCACCAATATGCACAAGATATTGTTTGCAGACTGCTCTTGATCATTTCATCAGTCTGTACTGATAATGGGGATGGATCTGATACAAGTGCAGGGCTTTGCAGTTGGCCTTGTTGATTTTCATGAGATACACATGACCCCATTTGTTGAGACTGTTGAGGTCCCTCTGGATGGCAGCCCTTCCCTCCAGCATGCCAGCCACACCACTGAACTTGGTGTTTGCAAACATGGTATGGGTGCATTCAATTCCACTGTCCATGTCACTTATAAAGATGGTAAATTATACTGGTACAGTGTTCCTTAGAACACCACACATCACTGGTCTCCACCTGAATATCATGCCATCAACCAATTAGTCTTTGAACATGACAATCCAGCCAATTTCTCATCCACCAAGTGGTCCATCTATCAAATCCTCTCTATTTTAGAGACAAGAATGTTGTGCAGGACAGTATCAAATGCTTTATACAAGTCCAGGTAAATAATGTCCCTTATCCAACAATATTGTAAATTCTTTGTGGAAGACCACCAAATTTGTCACGCATGACTTGCCCTTAATGAAGCCATGCTGGCCATCATTAATCACCTCTTTGTTTTCCATGTACCTTAGCATAGTTACCAGGAGGATCTGTTCCATGATCATTCTGGGCACAAAGGTGAGACTGACTGGTCTGTAGTTTCCCAGACCTTTATTTTATCTCTCTCTCTTTTTTTTTTCTTTCTTTTTTTTTTTTTTTTAATAGGGGTTATGTTTCCCCTTTTCCATTCTCTAATCATACTTCATTACAAATGACTTTGCAGGCTGTAAGCAATAGAGAATGCATTACACTGCAGTGTAATGCTTTTTAATCAAGAAAGTGTAAAGAGTAATGGGAGTAATGGGATTTACCAATCACTATGTTTTGGGGTTAAAGGATTTTTATGTTCAATTTTTATTCTTGACAGTCAATTCTAATATGAATTCCCCCTATAAGTAATACAATCAGTGATAATTATGCAATGGATAATATTATTATTGATCTTTACAGATTTCTCAGCTTTAGGTTAAGGGTTAATTGCAATTTTCTATTGTATGGATTTTTTTTAAATGCACAGAACAGTCAGTGGCAGCATTGATTGAGTGTTGATGTAAAAAGAGTTTGTGAGAACAGTCAGTTTTGGTTTTGGTCACAGCTGGCACATTTATGAGCCAGTGTGGATGCAGCTTAGATGAGAATGTGTGCTATAATAGCCTAAATAGTTAAAACAAACAATCTTGTAAATGTCATCCAGAATTAAAACTCTCCATATGTCCTACAGAGAGGACTACATCCTGAACTGCCAGTGTTTTGCACCTTCATTCCAACTCTCTCTCTCCCCCTTACACACCCTTTACTTAATGGGTGTAATGTGTGAAGAAAATAATGCCAAAAGAGAAATACAGAATGTAAAACAGTATAAACTACAGGAAATTAATTATAAATTAGATATTTAGTCTTCCCTGCTTCCCTTTTGTGTTGGGGTTGCTTGTATATTTTATTACATGTATTTCTACATATTGTTGGCAAAAAGGATCAGTCACTCAGAAAGGATGACCTCTCAGATATGGTACAGTCACATAAGGTTTAGATCTCTGCCTTCCCCCCCCCCCCCCCCCTACCCCCCATCCCCGCAGTTTAAAGAGTCAAAGTTGTCTCAAGAAGTACAGAAATGCATTGAAGTTGGTTATAATTAGCTCACGGTAGCACTTCTTGTACTAGGGTTTATTCTTTGAATTGCCTGGAATTCATTTTGACAAGCACTGATCTACAGACATTGTTAAAATGTTTGATTTCAAAACTATTAGTGACTCCGCTTCTCTTTTGTTTGTGTCAACACAGCACTTTTAAAAACTATGATAAGTTCAAAATATTTATGGTTATTTATGCATTTATATAATTCTGAAAGCATGAAAATTTCAAAACAAGTTACAAGGCATGAGATGTTATTCCTATTCTTGAAGAAAAGCCTGTCCACCTCTCTCTCAAGGGAAGCTCATTAGCAATCTGTATCACCTCTAGTCTTGCTTTCTGGGCTGTGAGTCATTCCAGCTCTGCTATGCAGCATTCTTCCCTCCCTTGTGTACAAAATGGGCATGCACTATTAGTTTTACTGCAAAGTAATTTCTGCTGCCTAGAAAACCTCTTAAATTCAGCTTTAGGAATTTGAAACATAACTTTGAAGCATCTTCAGTTTCAGAATCCTACAGTCTGTCAGTGCTTCCTGGCTGCAATATGGAACATGCAGTTTTATGGTAGAATGCATTTCTTCATCATGAATTCTTTATATAATATGTGCACAACCTATAGTTAATGGTGTGGAAATGTTTTATTGCAATTTCCTCTGTTAAGTAGATGTGTTTCTAAGTTATTTTGCCTAAAGCATGAGTTAGGCCTCCTGTAACTCATTCAATGCTAAATCCCACTTACATTTAGACTCTAAACTGTATGCAGTGTATAAAAAGAATCTCATCTTGCTCAGTGTTTCCTTATTCCACCTTTTCCAGCCTTTTGATGAGGAATAACTTGTGGCTATCCAGTTGCATTTTATGATTTAAAATGCACCCAGAGTAAGACAATAGGCAAATAGAAGAATTAATAGCATTGTAAACAGAAAACGTTGAAATTGGATAAAAGACTAGCAAAGAATTGAAATAAAAATGTACTTAAATTACTTAAAATCCTCTTTCTTCTTCAGCTAACTGTGATCTTCCAGCATGGTGGCAGGCAGACAAGCAGACTGTGCAATTCTTATGCCTTTGATTTCATCTGATTAAATGAAATCCTAGTTGAGGATCCTTCATCAGAGCGTACGTTTCAAACAAAATTATACTTCTTGCAGACAGTTTTCCCTTTGAAGCGTCCTAATCTCTAGACAGTTCTAATCTCTTCTCCCCTAAATGTTATCTACTTACTCCTTCTTTAAGAGAAAGGCTGACAATAACTCCAAGATCATGTGTCATATCACTTGGAGATACAAACATCTCTTTGTTGGATTAGGTATCATTTCTCACACTTGAATGGCTGACTATGAACTTCCCATTTCAGCAAAGAATATATATTTCCTCTCCCTCTGATGAGTCACTGAAAAGTTTCAGGATGAATTATGTCTTACTCTGGATGATCTAGTATGTTGTATATTATTTTACACATCAACACACTTTCTATGTATAACCTCTAATTGGATGGAATTTATTGGTGGCTCTCAATCTCAATGGGAATGAACCATTCTGAAATGAAACAAGCTTGGAGTGAATAGTCTACAGATTCCTTTTCCTAAACATACCGTAATAGTATGAGTGCACCAAATACAGCCCTGTTCCCTTTAAAATGCATTAACTGTCACGGCCATGCATAAATCCGTGAGAAAGATCTTACAATATAAAACTCCAAGGGTTGGAAGTAGATATTTATTTCTGTGTTAAACACTTAATAATTTGAATGCTTAGAAAAGCTTTAAAGCATACAGTACTTTTTTTTTTTTTTTTTTTTCCAGATGATGCACGATTTCCTTTCAAGTTGATATTTTATTTTTGGTATTATGGAAAATTTCTGTATTTTTAAAGGACCAGGAAGCTTACAATTCTGTCTGAAATAGTCGAACTGGGAAAGATGAGTTAGTTTGGTCACAAATCATATGTAAGTGGTGTTTTGTTGCTTTTTGTTGTTTTTATTTGTTTGTTTTCTTCCATCTTAGTCATTTAGCATGCAGAAGTAATGTGGTTGGTTAACTTATAGATCTGCATGGACTCTTGACTGAAGATTGTTGTGAGGTTGACAGAGCACTGCAACAGGTTGCCCAGAGAGGTTGTGGAGCCTCCTTCTTTCAAAACCCACATGGATGCAATCCTGTGCAATATGCTCTAGGTGAACCTGCTGGCACATTGTTTGGACTAGATGATCTCTCAAGGTCCTTTCCATCCTCAACCATTCTGTGATTCTGTGATGAGAATTACCTTACAGAAGCAATGCCCCAAAAAGATGAATTTAGTTATATATTTATGCACATGGAGATCTTAGTTTCTACAGCTATAACAGGCCCTTAAATGTCAACAAAAATGTGCAACTTCTTATTTATTGGACAACTCTTTTGTTCTGCTTGTGTATATCAGACAACTGAGTTATTGACTGTTATTGACTGTTATTGAAAATGTTACCATCACAGAAGGGAACAAAAGAGACTGACCTCAAGTTAAGATTTGCAAAGGAAATTGGCTTGGTGGCAAGCAGCAGTGAGTCAGAGTCTCCAGGCAAACAGCTTTTCACCAGAATTCCACTCTATGATAATGTCTTCTAAGTAAAAGGAAGTGGATATTTTTAAATATATAAAATACAGAATATACATTTGTACTACTTATTTTGGCTCTTAGTTACAGTACTCTATAGAAGCAATGTGATTTTTGTGCTGTAGTACATTTCTAAACCAGAAACTGGAGGTAATGCCTTAAGAATGACAGGTGCCTTTTCAGCAAGGAGGAAAAAAAAAAGTCAGACTTCCAGAATTAAGAAGACCAAGGAAATCTAGCAAAAATTTTGATCTTCGTTTGTTTACTCCACTTATTTTGCCTGAAATTCAGTTCATCAGAACAATAACATCCCTGTTAAGACACATCTGGTTCAGTAACACAAATTTTGCACTGAGTATTTCTTCATTCAGAATTCAGCTTATTTTTCTTCCTATGTCCCTGAAACTTTATAGATAAATTATAATGTGCTGAACTAGGCAATACCACTAACTATACCTGGAAAACCTGACCCTCCCTCACATATTATAAAATGGGATAGACTAGCTTTCAGATTGTAATGGGCAAATTTTGCATTTACAAGCATGTATTGGCTTCTGCAGTTCCTGAGGATCAAGTGTGGTGATTTCACAATAATGCTAGCTAAACTCCACCATACCACTCTCTCACTCCCTCTCCCCAAAGGAACAGGGGGAGAAAATACTATGAAAAGGGCTCAGGGGCTGAGATAAAGATAGGGAAATCACTCAACAATTACAAGGGCAAAATATATTTAACATAGGGAGATCAGTATAACTTATTACATGTTACTATCAAAGTAGAGCAGTGAGAAGTAAAAACAAACTAAAATCATTTTCCTCTCCCATCCACCCTCTTCTACCTCCTCCCCACTGAATGGCACAGGGGAACAAGGAATGGGGGTTACAGTCAGTACCTAATGCTTCATCTGTTGCTTCATGAAGGAGTCACTCTCTTCCCCTGCTCCACTGTGGGGTCCCTTTCTGAACGGATCCTTCCTGGGCTTCTCACAAACTGCAGTTCTTCAAAAACTGCTCCAATATAGGTCTGTAGCATGCTAGCAGCTCCCACGAGACCCCATGCTCCTGTGTGGGCTCCTCTCCATGGGTTGCAGGTCTGGACCAGTTTACTCCTGCGGGACCTCCTCCACGGTCTACAACATGAAGATCTGTTCCACCATAATAAGATTTGTTGAGGAGCTTGATACTGGAGTTTGAAAAATAGCAGATTACAGCTCTGAATTAAATGTTGGGCTACATTTCCATGTACAGTATAACTGATATCATAGTAACACTTTATAAATATACCCTAACTAAAATCCTGATTCAAGCAGCCTATAAATTTGAAAATAAATCTTGATCATAAAGATATAGATTATGACTCAGTCCTACTGTTTTGTCTGTCTTTAATTCTGGTTACCATTAAGAAATCTACATATGATTGATTAAAATTTCACTGTAAAAAATGATGTAAATGATGTAAATGAACAACAATCATAGTGAAGGGTCTGGAGTGGAAGACATATGAAGAGTGTCTGAAGTGACTTGTTTTGTCCATCTTGTTGAACAGAAGACTGAGGGGAGACATCATCACAGTCTCCAGCTTTCTCTCATGGGGCAGCAGGAGGGTAAGCACTAATCTCTTCTTTCTGGTGACCATTGATAGGACCCAAGGAAATGGATTGAATCTGTGACAGGGGCAGTACAGGCTGGATATTAGTAAATGGTTCTTCACCAATAAGAAGTTTGGGCACTGGAACAGGATCCCCAGGGAAGCCGTGGCACCAAGCCTGCTGAAATCCAAGAAGTGTTTGGATAACACTCTTAGACATATGGTCTGATTTTTTGGGTGGTCCTTTGTGGACTCAGGAGTAGGATTCAATGATCCTCGTGGATCCCTTCCAACTTGGGATATTCTGCAATTCTATGATTCTATGAAATGGCCTAATTTTTCCATTTATTTTAATCAATTGCTTTTAAATTATAGTATTGTTTTTGTTTGCTTATTTGTTTGTTTTCCCACCATTTATTGTTGAAATTGTGTTTTCTTTTATCACACAGACCTCTTACTTGATAGGCATGAATTGAGGTAGTAAAATTTATGCAATTTATGCTCTCTTGATCCCTTCAAATTATTTTGACATTTTCAATACTATATAAAACTATGATATTTTTCTCCTATAATTTATAGGGTTATTGTTGGTTTAAATAATCTTGGTACTACGCATATATTAGATATATTTTGGAGGAGGCCACAAATAAATTTGAAGTAATCTATCTTTACCTTATCCTAATATATGTATAGATGTTTTTTGAAATACTGACAGAGATTTTTTTACATTTTTTCTTTGTTATATGAGATTATTTTTTATGATACAAGCATTAGTTTCAGACTTAATTTGATGAGATTATTTAAGACTGAAAATCTACATTAGAAAATGATACAGTAATATGAAATCATACCTTTATTTTCAGTAAAGCAACTTAACTCTACTGACTCCAGTAAAATTATACTAAACCATACTAGCTGCAGGTATAGCAGATTATGCACATTCCATTTTAATTGCAGTCTCTTCATTATTATTCCCCAAGGCGTTTCACCCTACCTCATCATCTCTCCTTTATTTCTTTTTGTTCTCTTCTTCTCCCTACACAAATACAAGTTATTAGCTGCCCTAGTCTGTCAGTTTTCTTTCTTTTTCTTTCCACCAACCCAACTATCTCCTGCTATCTCTCTACTTTCTGCTCTATCTCCTATTTATTGCTACATTTGTGAGGAGTCTCTATAATACCACCTCATTTTCTGCCTTCGAATACCTTTCCTAAGTTTGCTTTCTATTTTACAGCTGTTCAGCATTAAGGCTGCTCTGCACTGCTGTGCTGACCTATTTGCTTGTCGTTCTGTTCAACAGTGTTTGCCGTTTGTCTCTTGCTGAGTTCACAGTGTGTAGGATCTTGAAATAGAAAAGATGTAACTATTTCTTTGTTTTGAGTTTATAGAGCAAACAGGATATTACAGTTCTTAGTTCCTAGGCTATATGTGGGATATAAATTAATCTATGCTCTACCGGATGTGCTCAGCATTGTAAATGCACAGTTCATGGCCATAGAACCCTAGACAAAATATATTTGATGTGGAAACCACATAGGAAAAATATTGAAGGAATATATCCTTTATTTTTTATATGTTTTAATTAGCTTTGGAATTGTTAAAATTTTCCTTTCACATCCTTTTCTACTGCAGGTCAGTAAATTCGTAGCCTTACAGTCAGAACTGCAGATAATATTCACATCTTGGTGTCTGAATTTCTCCCATATCTAGGAGATAGGAGAAGAAGGAGGAAGGGGAGAGTTAATGAAACAGAAATCTGTACAAACATACTCCTGCATTTTGGAAACACTATGCACTTTAGTTCTGTTTAGAACTTCTGGCATAGCAATTCAGAAGGACAGAGAGCATAATGCCGTTTTTCATTCGATACTTACCATTTCTTAATAGGCACAAAAGGCTATCCTTATGTTGGAAATTGTTTTTTTTTTCCCTCTACACACACTTCAGCATAGTTCATATCTGAGACAGGTAATGCTGATTTCACCCAATATTATTTCTCTCTTTCTCTGCTGCTATGTGTGATCCCCTAACTCATTTGTTTCAGCTTTATGTCCTTGTCACTCTGTTGATTTTAAAATATTCACAATGCAATCCACGCTAGAAGCATATTTACTTGGAGAAATATGATTATATACATATATATTAATCCTGTATTAATTAAATTGTTTGACTTTATCAAGAAGTTCTCTAGAGCCAGATTATTATTATTTTTAATTGCAAAATATTTTATTTGGAAAATGAACTTAACCATCTGATATTTTTATCTAGTGGAAACGTAAATGTCAGAAAAGATGCTCATTATTATCAGACACCTTTAAGCTCTTTCTTATAGTAAAGTATCCATTCTTACTACTTGTCATTGAAGAATACATAAACCAAAAACTGACGAGGTAATGAAAGTATAGTGTATTATTGGTAGAGTATAAATATTCTACAAAGCAAATCAAACTACTTTTTTTCATTCTTTTTGAAGTTTATTTTTTAATTCTTATTAATTAGGCCTTCAAATTATTAATGTTTAAGCAGATTTCTAAAGCTTCATCAAAGGCCCTTACGGTATAATGCAATTAAGTTTCAGTTGATTAGGCAATTATAAATAAATGAGATTTGTTTCCATGTGAACAATGCACTCAGATAAACTGGTTTGTGGAACTAATGTGATAAAAGGAATGCTGCAGGAGGGTTGTCACATTTAGTATGCAAACTTGGAAAATCCTCAGAATTTAGAACTTTCTAACATTCTGTTCTCAGACTGGCTTCTATTGATTTTATTTTACTTTATTTTTGATATGGAAAAACAGATAAGATGTAAAATATTATTTTTATTTCTAAGTCAATTATTCACCATAAGTCATGGCTAGAAGACATTTGCATGTTTAATTCAAGCTTAGTTCTGGAAAAAAATCTGTGTTTTGTACTTTTCAAATATTTTAATTAAACCAATAGCATTTATGAATATGAAGCAAGTAATAAATGCATTTTGTTTGTTCAAGAGATTACTGATGAATGATAATATTCTAATTTGGAACAATTTTACAGGTTCCTTAAAGCTGTTCAAAGTTTTTAATGTTTATAGTAGAACAATGTTTTTCTAACTTTAAAGTACACACAGCAGCAAATAATAAACTCCTTTTTATGCTTGATGGTATCATTTCTAATAGAGACTAATATGTATACAGAACAAACAACCTAAAATAAGTACCAGAATATATAGACTGTATGCTTATCCTTTTTATTACATTTTATTATATAGACTGTATGCTTATCTGTATTATTATGTTTTATAAGATGCATGTTTATTTGATAATATATTAAGCATGTATCTGTTGCATTCTAGGAGGGGCATATCTGACCAGGGATTCTGAAAGAAAGGATGTTAATTCATATCTGTATTTGATAGGAAGTATCATGGAACCATGTTTTGGTAATGAAGCTTAAAATGTTTCCTTGATAGACATGCAATTTTTAAAAGTGCACGGATTATGTTTATGTTCTTATATCATCTCACTGGGCATTCTGCCCTGGTGACTTCAGTAAACTTACTCCCCACATTTCTAAAAGTAAAATGAAGACAATTGGATCATTTATATTAAGCAGATTTTTAAATATTTTGCAAGACTTCAGTTGCAGTCCTTTTTCTTCTAGAATACAGCCTACTGAAAACAGGTTACATATTGTCTAAATTAAGGATTAGATCATTCTTCTGTGAAAATCTTGTTCATAACTGAACTGGATTTTAACAGTATCATCTCTTTGATTTCAATTAATTTTGACTTCAACAATGGATTTATCCCAATTAAATATTTAGCTTTTAGCCTAGCATTTTAAGAAAGGGAAGCTAGCTTGTTGTCTCAATACTGCTAATAATTGTTGGATATGTTGACCCATTTAAACCTAATTTGAAAAATCAAAGAGAAGTAATCTGTGACATTTTTTTATAATCCATGACTATATATATGGAATCATATCTGAACTGGGGTGCCCCACAGAGGGAATGATAGGCGGTTGATAGTTGGTTCAGAGACTTGCAAGCAGCAGGCCATTTGGCTCAGCCTCATGGCAGATTATTTTGTCCTAAAGCCAGATTTGATGGGGAGAGCTAGGTTCATTGCAGCATGAACCTATGGGGGGGAGGAGGGAACACAGATTAGGAAGTAAAGGTAACAAATACATAGGAAAACAGGAGTCAACAGGAGTCATTTGTTCTATTATTAACCCCAGTTTGGTTAAATTAGAAGGCATCATATAGGATAGATGTAGCACAAATGTGCATATATGCACAAGAAAGAAAGAGAAGAATGCATTTTTTGTTTTATAGAAAGTATTATATTTCTTCACTGTTTGAAAAGAGAATTGCGATACATTTCTCTTGAAAATATACTCTAGGAAAAAAAATCATCTGAATATTTCCTTTTGCCAACGTGAAGATACAAAATGAAGGCATCAAAACTTCTTAATTTGAGAGCATGTTTATTAAATAATAACATAAAATGAAAATTATACATATTTCATTCAAAAAATGTTGCAACAATGATTAATCTTATGTAAACAATTTTTATCTTGCTCCAAATTATAGCAATAGCCCCATTTTCCTGAAATTTTAATTTTTGATGTAGTTTTGAATAGAAAAGACATTCATTCGTAAAACTTCTGAGCAGCTCTTCTGTATGAGATAAAAGTTCATCTCATACTGAGAGCAAAGTGATAAATCTTCTCTTAAGGACAGATATACACAGGAAAAAGAATCCAAGCAGAAACACTAGTGTTTTGTTTTTGATTATATCATCAACAAATTGGAATTCACTGCTCATTGTTTATGAGAAAGTACATTCTTTTTCTTACTTCAGATTGTAAAAGTTTAATTATCTAAACATTTTCATTGATTTATTATATTTTTTTATTGGGAAAGGGTTCAGTAGTATATTTTCCAGCCAATTTCATAGTTCAATTTTGGATGGGCCTAGTGGCATGATTTCATTCCTCTTCTCAGCTGCAGAATTGATCTTACAATCTGTAATACTTCTTAATGCTTAATGGTCATTTAAAAAGGAAATTGTTTCTTTATAGCTTTTTAAATGCCATTTGACCAGTATTGTTAGTTCTTATTTATTTATTTATTTATTTATTTATTTACATGTATTTTAATTGTACGAGGACATCTGCCTTTCTAACAGTAGTAATCAGCGATATTTGCCACTATATATTTCATAAGCCTATGAGCTATTTTTCTAGTTTCCAAAGAGTTTGTGACTAGTGGTTACCCAGTTTCTTATATGACAGACACACACTTCCATATCTATAATTTATTGTTTCTGTTTGCCACCATGTTAGAATATAGTGAGTAACTGAAAGGAAGCTTAGAACTTGACTTCTGAGAAATTCTTTCTTTGGGAAGAAATGCCTAGCAGCATGCCATCCTGGCAAGTTAATGTAATACGTTTATTTCCTTTGTTCTTCAAAGTACATAAATCTCATGCATCTTCAGTGCCAGCAACACTGCAATTATTCCTGTAAAAATTTATGTATTTTTGCAAACTAACAACTGATGATTATGTAATTGTTTTCACAGAAAATAACAAAGGACACTTAGGAACAAAAATAATCATCTTAAAACTAGTACAAATTGGACATTTAATGATGACATAATGTGTTATAGGAACAATGGAGTAAATCTCTACCCACTGGAAACATGGCAACTATTTCTATCTGAATTTGTCAGCAACACAGAACTAGGATCTACCTCTGGGATTCCATGAAAAAATTGAATGTTCTTCTAGGATATGCAGTTTAATGATGCATGATGGAGCAATCTGCTTTCACAGTTGAGGAGGAAAAGGGAAAGGAATCTTCTAGATTTAAGATAGTCGTTCCTGCTACTGCAGGGACTGGACAATAATGTACTTGCTAATACCATGAAGGCCTCAACGATGACAGAGCAACAACACAAATCAAAAATGGCAAAATGAAAAGAGTTTATCTTCATTAAATTCAGCAGCATGGTGTTAAAAACTAATAACTACTGAAGTTAGATTACTATAAGTATTTTTTTTTTATTGTTTCCTACCTGACTTTTTTATCCCCTCTTTAATTCTATCACCTAAAAACTGCAAAACTATTTAGAAAGCTGAATGACAGATGGAGGGGCAACATCAGGTAGGGATATAGGGATGTTTAGATGCATTCTACATGCTCAAAGATTTAGCAAGTACGATTAGCAGGCACAGCCTACATGTGTTTGTCAAGAGATTCCTGGTTTAAAATCAGGTTAGGTATCTTATGTTGTTACTCTACTTTCACTCCTCCTACAGTGCACACAATTGCTAATGCATTCTACCTATTTTTACTGATCCTGACCATAACACATTCTATCTTTTGATGAAATATGACTATATTTATCATGTTTAACATCTTTACTAAAACTAAGAGCAAACATTTGAGCAGTGATTCATGCAGGATTTGATGGAAATGGAAATTGAAAGGGAAAGGAAATATCCCCCATGATTAAATCAGCAATAGCTTGTTTTATTGGTTTCACCTTACAATATACTGGCATCATGATGTATGGCAACCCTCTCCTACCCCACAGCTGTGATTACAGAAAAACAACAACAACAACAACAACAACAACACTTTTAATGGGTGCTATTAATTTTAGATTGAGAAGCCTTTCCAAATTTTCCTCTCTTAGTAGCTGTAAAGCATCCACAAAATCTGTCAGTTTTTACCTACATCAATATTTGTAATAGGCAAGTCCAGGACTGAAATTCTATATGGCAAATAGCAAACCCTTGACTAATAAAAATCAATATAAGCTGATTGATATCATAGCGTTAGAGTGATAAGAATGTAAGTCTTCTGTTTAGTCCATATGTAAGTCTTTCTCGCACACTTCTTGCTAAGCTGAGAGACACTTTCCTAGATGCATTTAGGCAAATCCATCTGTAAATATGGGTTTAGGTATGTTTCAGTAAGAATGACTAATTGCTCTTGTTTGGTTTTCCTCATTGAAAAATGATGGATAACTATCCTCTTTTCCCAGCTGACTGTGGTCTATTCTCCAGTTTGAAGAAAAGGAAGGAGAGATTTCTGTGACTAGATTCTTTGGTAACATCTCCAAAAAGAAAAAGCTTTGTGTGGCTTCCTAGGCTGGCCTCCAGGGACTGTAGGAGAGCTAATAGCATGTCTAGAGGATCTGCTCTCAACACTAGTTTTCCACCACTAATTTTGGATAAAGAAATATCTTAAAATATTCAGTTGTAGTTGAACTGTTTAAGAAAAACTTTTTTTTTTTTTCTAGCAACAGTAGCAACATCATAATATACAAAATAAATGGTCAAAGCAGTTGCAGAAATTGTCACATCTGCTACAATGATAGTTCCAATACTAGTACAGAAAGTTTCATAATTTAGTATATTTGTATCACAGTGGACTTAACATTATAGGTTACAGGAATGTTTTGCTATTATTAGAAGACTTTACAGGCACACGCTTGGAACCAGTGTCTAACAAGCATTTCAATAGCATGCAGCAAGTGAAGGTATTTTGACAACTCTTCTTGCTTAAATATAATGAGTCAAAAGTAAGAGGATGCATTCTTTTTCTCAAAATACCATCAGTATCATCAGTAGGAGTTTGAAACAGCTTTCTGTATTCCATCTCCCTCAGATTTTATTTGGGTTGCATAGTCACAAGCCTTAAAAAAACTAATGATATGGATGTAGTTTCATTACATCTTTATCACAATTTCACCTGCTGGAAACAATTCTATCTTGTTAGTCTCTTGGGGACTCCTTGAGAAATGTTTCAGCATATCTTGAAAATGTTAAAAGTATCTATCATCATTTACCCCTTTTATTTCCAATACTTGCAGGGCAAAAGTAAAGTGTAGAATAAGGATAGTTATAGTACACCTACACTGCAGCTGCATAAGTATTGCGTTGGTAGGGTAAATGATCCTTAACTAAACTGTGCAGTCATAACTAGGCTGCTACTGCTACTTGAACCTGCTGATTTAAAACTAGCTCATTTATCTATATGACCAAATAATTTCTGCAACTGGATCACAGAGTTACAATTAGTCTTAGAATTTACACACAATACTTGCCATTGCTTTCTGTGAAGGTGTGGCAAAACAAAAATAGCCTCATAGTATTGAATATTTTATATTCATATTTTATATTGGATTATTTTTGAATATTTACATAGTTTTGAAAAAGTTACAGAGTAAGATTTTCTCTTAAGATTTTGGCTTAAAAGATGGTTAATCTGAATTGTGATTGGTTGATTAGTATTGTAAGAACTAAAGAATTTATTATAAATTATTATCTCTTCCTTTGAGAATGGCAAATGCCTTTTTTTTGTTGTTGGTAGAAACGATAGAGCAAAATTGTGAGATGCAAAATTGCTTAGTAAATACTCATTAGTTTGACATGCTTTTTGTTTCAAGAATGGTTTGGATGGAATAACACCTTAAAGATAGGACTGAAACCTGTTGGTTATTATTAAATCAAAATAATGTTTTTGTAATTCTTGGTATTACTTAAAATATTCAGTCTCAGATGAAAAACTGTAAAGTCAAGTAACTGTGTTGCTTAAATCATACTCACAATAGCCATTTTATTTTTATAATTGTTCCTTGTACTACAATGAAGATATTTCAAATCATTACAGTTCTGTCTTCTTGCAAGCTAATAAGGCTTGGGAGGTCTTTAAATAGTTTAAAATATCTTATTAATGCTATTATGAAAATCTGTTTGTTTGTTTGTTTTTTTTTTTTTGCAGTGATAGTATTTAGACCAAGATGATAGGTAAGGAGACAGAAAAGCTTCATGATATTTTAACTACATAGGATTTAACTTTTAAATGGATTTAGATCAGAGTATTTAAATCAAAGCATTTAGTTGTTTTCATTGGCTGAGTTATAGTAGCAGAATACTATTGTATAAAACTGATTTTGGACTGGTTTATATAATGTCATCTTCTATTTCTAGTTGTAGACAGTTCCAAAATGATCTTTGATCACTACTGTGTGGCACATTGAGCAGTAGAGTTGAAATGTATTTATTTAAAGTCTAATAACAGTCATCTCTTTCACTAACTCACTTATTTTTTTAATGTTTAAATTTTGAGTTATGAAACAATCTCTGCTATACTGCACCTATTCTTTAACAGTATCTACACCAGAAAAACAAAACAAAACAAAACAAAACAAAACAAAACAAAACAAAACAAAACAAAACCTCTTTCATTACTAGTAAAATCTGAAGAAAAAAAAAAAGGCACAGCATTGTTCTTATTTCTTTTTATGTTTGTGTTGTGCATCCTGGAATGGAGGTGATCCCAGAGGTAGGGGAGGTCTTCCTTAGGTGGGTGGCTGGTGTCACTGGAGGGAGGCTGAAGGGCTGAGTATACTGATGGTGTGGGGAACAGCATATAGCTTGCAGTGGTGTGGAAAGTCATTGAGGTATTTGGAGGCAAGCATGAAATCAACTCAGACTGATGACTGCTTGTTGAAGCTACAAGATGAAAGTCCCATTTAGTTCCTATTTTTCTGTTTAAGAGGCTGAACTTCAAATTTTATTGATGTTCAATTTGTCGTTTTAGTTGTACGGGTGAGTTCACTATGCAGGAAGACTTAGGTAGACCCTTCTTGGGGCTCTGAATGATTTAAGCTACATTTAAGAGTCTCTAGCAGCATCATCTGGTCATGGTTAAAACTGTCAGCCAGGTCTGGAGCAACTCTTGCTTAACCTGAGCCCCTGGCCCTGCTAGGGACAGACCTGTAAAGTGACATGGGCAGAAGGTGCCTTTTAGCAGGACAGAGAGGGCAGCCAGGCTCCTGCTCCCTGCTGTGTACAGGGGGCTGCCACCAACCTCCTCCATTCATCTCTGCTGGAATATCGTTTCACCAGCAGCAGCCACCACCCTCCTAACACAGAAATCTTCCCCAGAGAACTGGAAGAGGAAGGCCCTTGTAGGCCTTCTGTTTTGGGCACCTGAGGCCTGAGGCTGGCTACAGGCCAAGACACATGAGGTTCAGTAATTTTGGCAGAGCACAGCTAAGAATTTAAACAGTATTCAATTTAAAGCTAATTTATAGGTAACATTTAGATTTTATATAAACTTTAGACATTTTTTCAAGAAAGTTTCTGGGGTTAACAATGTATTCATGTCTTCAGGCTGAAGAGTTAATTGAAGACGGTTATTCATAGAACCAACTGGAAGTCCCCAAGTTAGCTACTAATCATCCCAGACAGGCTCATCCACAGACTAGTTCAGAGTCGTATTTTAACTTAAATGTGCCAAGAACCTGTCTTTCTCTCTAGGGTGATTAGTCACTCAAAACTCATGTTGCAGACAGTACATGCAGTGTAGTAGAAAGATTAAACCAGGTAGTTTTCAATTTCCTTTTCTGGAGAAAGCATTACCTTCTTCAGGAGAAAAAATAATAATCATCAAAAACTAATAATTCATCAGTGTATTAAAACAAGAGTTATAGCTATGGTGAAAATGTATGGAATTATTTGTATTTACCTATTCATTTTCACATCCTTGTCAATGGTTTAACATAATTTCATGTGTTTCTTGTAGTAGGGTTTTCTGCAAAGCAATTTCTTCAAGAGTAAGAAAAGTTTGAAGCCACCATTCCAAATTGGAGGAGCCTGACTCCTGACTCCGAAAACTGTCTAATTAAGGAATGTATTTATTATTCATTCCTGGCTTACACTAATTCATGGCAAATATAATATATGATCTTGTCTTTCATACAGAATGAAAAGCTTATGTTAAATGAGGCTTCCTAATGTCATTTACAGAAAAGAAATACCGTTTCTTCCTGACTAGTGACAAAATTCAAAATTCATTATTAAAATACTTGTTTCATACAGAACAAAATTTTACAGATATGTAGTTTGAGGGGAGAAGAAAAACTTAATGAGCTGTTCAAAACTGGAGGAAAAAGTAATTTCTCTATTTCATTTGAGTTGCTACAGTAATTACTGAACTTGTCAAAAGGGGGATCCATTTTTTCATATTACCACAGGCCAGTAGTAATCACACACATATAGTAGACATATTCTGTTTGTTTGTTTATTTTAATTACTGTTTTCATTGAAATTATTTAGAGCTGTTTGAAATGTTTTCCACTTTCCATATCATATTATTTCCTAGTTATGCATACAAGATAAATTGAGATGTTGCAAAATTATATAAAATAGCACAATAATGAATTAAGAAAACATATCATAAGATGTGGATGATACCTTAACAAAGATGCAGCCCATAGAAAGCACATATAGGAGCAGGCTCCTGGAAGAAACTATGGCCCATGGAAACAAGTCCATGCTGGAGCAGGTTTTCTGGTAGGCACTGTGCGCCATGGGAAACCATGCTGGAGCAGTCTGTTCCCAAGGGACTGTACCCTGTGGAACAGACCCACGCTGAAGCAGTTTGTCTGTGGGTGGTGGATGGCTCTCCCATAAGGTCTGTGTCCTGTTGGAGGCACTCCATCCTGGAGCAGGGGAGGAGTGTGAAGATAATGGAGATAATCATGAACAGCAGAGATGATTACAAATTGATTGTAACCCCCGTTCCCCATGTGCCATGCCAAGGGTAGGAGGTAGGGGAGTCCATGGTGAGGTTGAACCTGGGAAGAAGGGGGATGGTGGTTTTAGTTTTGTTTTTGTTTCTCCCTATCCTGCTCTAATTTGCACTAAATTAATTTTTGAAAGTTCAAGGCTGTTTTGTCTGTGACTCTCATTGGTGAATGATCTCACTGTCCTTATCTTGACACGTGAGATTTTCATCTTATTTTATTCCCTCTGTCTTGTTGAGGATGGGAGATGAGAGTGGTTTGATTGGGAATGTGACACCCAAACAAGGTCAAACCACCACAATGGAATATGTAAATCAGTGTCAAAAGCATATTTTGCTTGGAGAAGTTTTTCAATAGAATTTTAATCAAAATTCAAAACATAATAACATATGGGATCAAAATATAAAACATTTTTATGAAAATAGTTGAACAATCTTGATTCCTTTCTGAAAAAGCAATTGCTTGAAAACACTTATTGAGAAAAATGAAGTGTAATTTTCTTCTACTGGGGACAGAGATGTTCTTTCTTTAGTGCTATAAGAAAAACATCTACGTAGATTTATCAAACTTTTTTTTTTTTATGTTGTTGTTACAATTTTATTTATCTTCACTTTCTCTGATCTCCCAGCTGAGAAAAACTGAGCATACCTTCTTTTGAAGCCTTTCAGTAATTTACTGTAATCAGATTGTAAACTAGTAAGACACAATGGAATGTTGTGCCTAAGAGGTACAAAGAGAAGATATTGACCCTCACTGGTAATAATAATCATAATATGTTGACTGATATTTCTTTAAAATAAACAAAACAAACAAACAAACAAACAAAAAAACAAACAACTTTGACTCTTTTTTTATTCAAGACTTTGTTTAATTCAGTTTGGTGTATTTGTGGATATGTTGTATGATTCCTAGCAGGGCCACAGAAAACAACCATAGCTTAACCTTTAAGGATATAGCAAGACTATCCAGCATAGAGGATTTCAAGAGGTTAGAGCTTGAATTGTTGTTCACTGTGTTTGTGAACAATTTTTTACATGCATAGACTGTGTATCTTTTGGTATCCAGACCACTGTACATGAAGAATATCTGGATTGATTATTTACGAATAGCTGACATAAAGGTAGACACCTTCTGCTAAAAGGAAGAAACACACCCCAACAACATTTTCATTTTATAGGTATAACTTCCATACATCAGTATAGCTGTACTTATGTTTTCAGGAATCATACCCAAGAACTGAAGGAAGTTTTTACCACTTACTTTGTTATGGACATGTTTTCATACAAGGTGGATGGGGTTTCAATTGACGAGAGATGTTTATAAGCAGCAGAGGGGAACAAGCCTGAGGATTGAAGCAGATCAGCCAACACTGCGCAGAGACTGGAGTTCGTTCCTTGTTATTTTCAGTTCATTTTTATAGTCAGACTTTGGCTCTTTTATCCTCACCACCCTCTCCCCAATCCAGCTCAAATATTTACTTTTGTGTGTTTTTGTTTATTTGTTTGTTTGTCTGTTTGTTATCTGTTGACTTTGGAATGCTTCATACTTTGTGTTGCTCTCTAATTTTGAATGAATGCAAACATGACTTCTCTAACATATAGTAAGAACCAGGAGGCTATGTGTCATTGACAGTACAGCTTCTATCCTTGGAAAAACCTTAGTAGTGGCTTGACCTTGGCTGGGTGCCAGACACCTAATCAGTCACTCTCACTCCCCTTCCTCAACGTAATGGGCAAGAAAACTGAATAAAAACCTCATACAGTCCTATAAAAACAAGGATTGCAAGCAAACAGATTCAACTTGTGGAAAAGTAATTTAAGTTATTGCCAATTAAAATAGGTCTAGATAGGGAGAAACAAACTCAAAACCTAAAGCATCACTTTTGCCTCTTTTTTTTCCCAGGCTCCCTCCAGCTCTCCCCCTCTCCTTCCCTCCTTGAACTCCTACCTCCCTTAGGTTCCTAAGTGTTGCAGGGGGCTGGTGACTGGGGCTGTGGTCATCCCCAGCAGCTCCTCTGTGCCACCCCTTCCTCCTCACACCTCTCACCTGCTCCAGCCTGGGCTCTCCAGGGGCTGTAGGGCAAGCTCTGCTGGGCACCTGGAGCACCTCCTGCCCTAGCTGCTTGCAGGGCTGCTTCTTGCACTCCTTTCTTCACTGCTGGGCACCATTACACCCTTGCTGAGCTCTGCTCTCTGCGAGGAGCCCACCCGTGGCCGAGGGGCTCAGCCGGGCCCTGTGGTGGGGCCACTGGAGCTGGCCTGGGGCAGCCCCGGCCTTGCCTCACAGAGCAATCTGGCAGGCCCCTGGTGCTGCCTGAGTGCCTGCACCCAGTACTATTTACTTAATTATAAGGTAACTACAACATCCCTTGAACACGTTATGAGTTTTATCCACAAGCTAGCAGAATACTTTTATTTTTATTTATTTATTTATTTATTTATTTATTAATCTCAGTGGGATTATGACCTACACACTGGGACAACTGACAGTTTCTGAAAATTCTTCAGAACCCCCAGCACAGATCTGTAGAAAGAAGGGACTGTTAGACCATGTAGCATTTTTGAAGAAAATACTGTTCTTATTTTCTTGTTATATTTGCTCTTTCTTTCATACGTTGACACCAAATAACAGTAAGATGAAAATGAACACAATGGTGAAAACTACAGAGTTTAAAGTCAGACTTTTATGAAAAATGCCCACAAGGCCATGACTTCTGATTTTTTTTTTTTTTTGAAACATACTGTTTTGTTGTTTTCTTCCTATAGCAAACACACCTCCTTCTCTTAATCCCAGATTTTCGTGGGCAGCTTTGTTTTGCCTGTCTCCACTCCAGCTCCATGGGCTTGGAGCCACCCAATAATCAGCTGCAGCAGATTTTTTAGGTAAGAAGTGACAAAACTGGGAGACTGCAACTATGGGAAGGTAAAACATGAAGAGGACTGGGACTTTGAGAAATGAGGGTAGGACAGTGTTTTAGTGGATGTGTACAGGATGGGCTTTGAAACATGGTTGTTAGCAAGACAGAGCACAGTCTTGGTGGTCATAGGTATACATATGTAAAATATTTGTGCTTCAAACTTAAAATCTTTCAAGAAATTTCTTATTTCAAAATAATCTGTCAGTAAATATCAGAATATGGCTTGAAGTTAAACTAACAGAATTTCAAATTGCAACAAAGGCACCCTTTGGTAGTGACACTCTCCTTTTTACAGACAGAAAGCATACTTGCAAGACAGACATCACCCAAGTAAAGTAATACAAATACTAAATACACTTCATTAGATATATTTGGTGGGTTGCAGAGACAGTACTCAGTGCATTAGACATCATGATCTTCATGAGTGTACATAGTCCTGGCTACAAGCCGTGGAGGAGACAGCGTGAGTATAAAATAACAATAACCTGCAATTCCTAATAGTTGTTCCCCCATGTCCCCAACTCCCAATAAGGAGGCTCAGTCGACAATTAAAATAAGCAATCCATGTTTGACTTAAGATAAAAAAAGATGTAAAATCATCAGCTTTTTCACTTGGTTTGCTTTAGCATTCAAATTGAAGCACAAATGGAAGCATAAACACTCTACTTTGAAAGATGTTTTTACTAGTAAGGCATTTAACATGCAAATTTGTAAAATAAATTTATCTTACAAATGGCATTGCACAAAGATTACTATTACATCTTCTGTAGCCAGAAAGAAATGTGGAAAAGATAAGTTGTTTCCAAAATAACCTTAATTCAAGGAGAAACTGGCAGAAATTATAACAGTCTGATCATAGAAGCTTGCACTTTAAACTCGTACATAGAATTGCTAACTAGTGCAGGCTACTGTGCTCTTTATTACTATGAAGACAGACCTGACTGAAGCTGGATGATAGGTACATTTAATGAGGCACAGAATTTCCCATGAGAAAGTACAAGGATGGATCTGGAGGAGGTGATTGTAGGAGTTTTTAACTTAATTTGCCTAATTCTGCAATGTTTTCACTTCTGACTTGAGCTGCTTTGTATAGAGCCCTATCAGTTCCAAATTCTTCCCTCACCTGCAGTGGATTTCCATTTTACACATCACTGCAACCTATATGAGTATCTACATTATCTATAATGGCAGTGGTATGATGGGCCTCATGTGTGTATAAGCCTTCACTGTGGACTCACTTCAGTCATATGGATATGAGTAATTTGCAGATGGACCCTGTGCTAGAGACATGTATTGGGGCAGCTTTTGAAGAAATGCAGTTTGTGAGAAGCCGAGAAAGGATCACTTCAGGCAGAACAGCATCCTGTGAGAAGGACCCCACAGTGGAGCAGGGGAAGAATGACCATGAAGGAACAGTAGCTGATGAAGCATTAGGGACTGACCTCACCTCCCATTTCTAATTCTTCTGTGCTGCTTCTGGGGGGGGAGGACATAGAAGAGGTGTAGTGGGTTTACGTGGCAAGGTTTTGGTAGCAGGGGGCCATAGGGGTGGTTTCTGTGAGAAGGATCTAGAAGCTGCCCCATGTTTGGGAAGGGTCCCATTGTTGTCCAGAGCTGAGCCAATAAGCGATGTTTTGCGCCTCTGTGAGAGCATATTTAAGAAAGGAAAAAAAAATGCTGCACCACACAGCAGCTGGGAGAGTGAAGGGAGTGAGGAACGGCTTTGCAGGTGCCAAGGTCAGTGTAGAAGGAGGGGGAGAGGTGCTCCAGGCGCCGGAGCAGAAGTCCCGTGCAGCCTGTGGTGAAGACCATGGTGAAGCAGGATGTCCCCCTGCAGCCCATGGAGTACCACGGTGGAGCAGGGTTCCACGCTGCAGCCTGTGGAGGAGACCATGGTGGAGCAGGTGGACCTGCACCGACGGAGGCTGCCGCTTGTGGAAGACCCCTGCCGGAGCAGATTCCGGGCCGGACCTGTGGCCCGTGGAGAGGAGACCACGCAGGAGCAGGTGACCTGGCAGGAGCTGCTGCCCGTAGGGGAGCCAGGTTGGAGCAGTTTTCTCCTGAGGGATGGACCGCGTGGTACGGACCCATATCTGGAGCAGTTCTGGAAGAGCTGCTGCCTGTGGGAAGCCCACGCCGGATCAGTTCATCAAGGACTGCATCCCATGGGTGGGACACCACAGCACAGGGGATGAGAGTGACCGAGAAGGAGCGGCAGAGAAGAAGTGCTGTAGACTGACCATAACCCCCATTTCCCCATTCCCCTGCGCTGCTCAGGGGGAGGAGGTGGAAGAGGGTGGATGGGGGGGGAAGGTGCTTTTGGTTTCTTTCCTTTGTTTTTCACTTCTCTAGCTTGTTAGTAATGAGCAATAAATCTTACTATCTTCTTATGCTGAGTCTGTTTTGCCCATTACAATAATTATTGTGTGATTTTTCTCATCCTTATCTCAACCCTTGAGCCCTTTTCACATATTTTCTCCCCATTCCTCTTTGAGGAGGGAGAGTGAGAGAGCGGCTGTGGTTGAGCTCGGCTGCCCACTCGAGCAGAACCACGACAGGAGGGTGGACGGTGGGGAGGAAGCAGTTTGTAGTTTGCTTTTAGTTTCTCACTGCTCTTGTCTGCTAATGATAGGCAATACAATATATTAATCTCCCTACACTGAGTCTGTTTTGTGTTTGACAGTAATGGTTGAGTGATCTCCCTGTCCTTATCTCAAGACTTGATACCTTTTAAATTTTTTTTAATCTTTTTTTTTCCTGCTGTTCCTTTGTGAAGGGAGAGTTAGAGAGAGGTGGGGTGGTTTTGCTAGCCATCACTTTGAAACCACCACAAATATAGGTGAAATCGACAGTTACATCTCTTAAATGTTTCTCTTCAGAGGCTCAGTTGATTCAGTATTCTCTGAGTTAAAGAAAAAGTCATCTGCCTGTCTCTGCTTGTAGTTCATATCATTTTATGGGGTCATATTTCACACTTGGAAAGCACAATGTTGTAGCAGTCAGCTATAATTTCTTCTGAGAACACTTAGAGAAAGAATAATACTATGTTTTTTAATAATTCACTGGTGTAGTTTGATAGCATATTTTTTCTTCTGAGGAAATAACTAGGTTTAGCTCTCATTTTGATTATCCTTACTTCCATTTAGGAAGCTACTAGACGAGAAAAGGGCCTCAGCTCAACTTCTGGATTATCACTAGTGTCTACTGAGAGGCACAAGTGTAGAGGAAAGAAAAGAAACGTTCTGCTATTTCTGCTTCCACTTTTGTAATGTTCTGTATTAACTTTTTTGACTCTGTGATTGTCTTGGAAGGAAAGGTTTTTAGAACTCACAATGAACATAATATGGTTCATATGTCCACTTCATTGTTCGTATGTTATCTAATATCTCATCAGATGTAGTCTTGGCTTTTCCCATTTCTTCTTAGAGAACACCATTCTCCTATGTGGAATATAATCTTAAGACCATCACTTTGCATTTCTGTGCTTGCATGCTACTGGCTTTACTTCCGCTTGCTGTTGACTGCATTTTTTTAATAGACTTGTATGAAGGACACCTTATAAGCATAAATTATGTAGAATTACATAATAAAAAAACTATTACTGTGAATATATTTCAAGGTTGTCGTAATGTGTCCATTTGAAAAAGAAGCTAGTTCAGTACCGTGTTAAGTGTGATCATTTAAAATGTAATATACCTGAATTGGTTTAATTCAGTTTATATGATGGGGTATTTTGAACTTTGTATCAAGGTCATTTTTGCAGACTACCAATAGGTGACACTACTGCTGTGAGCCAAACTAATAAAACATAACTTATGTTGTCTTTAACTTAACTTGATGAGTATTTTTTTTTAAAGAATACTGCTACACCTGCTAAACTTTATATTACTTATAAAAATACTGTAATCCATTGCTTTGCCTTTCAGTATACCTTCTGTTCTGTGGTTGTATGTTGTACTATTGCTCTTTACTGCAAGAGGATGGAGGTGAAACCAGTCTGAAACGTCACTGAGCCTAGTTCTAGTCCTATAACTTTCCTGTATTGTATATACAGACTTAGAGCTACCTAAAGCTAGGTGAATGACAGTTACGTCATTTATTTATTTATTTATTTATTTATTTATTTATTTATTTATTTATTTATTTATTGTCTGAAGTACAGAGAATAATGCTTTTCCAAATGAAAATCAAGCCACCATCAGGAACAAACAGAATTGGGCTGAATACTTAACATGTTGAAGTCTGATTTCCTAAGGTAACAAGTTGTGTACAGTCGTTTGGTTTATCCAATATGAAGGTAGGAGATCAAAAATACAAATCCTTCAGATATCAAGCTTTGTTACAAGCTTGTTCACACAACTTATTTACAATACATGAATGCCTGAAATGGATTCTGCTGTCCACTTATCTTTTTATGCTACAGATAACAAAAGCCCACAGAACATCTTGTCTGTTGAAGGACATTATGGTTATTAGCTATAAAATTAATAAACCCATTAAATGGATACATCCAGGGAAGTTATATTCACTCATTTATACCTGCAATAAAGATTTGAGTGCATAATAATTACAATAAAATCAGGCTTCCAGGCTATTCTAGGCACTACTCCTACATATAATAAAATCACAGACAGCAATGCAACTATGTGTTCTAAAAAGATTAATACAGTAAGAAAAATAATAGAGCAATCTGTTTGTAAACCCCAAATCAAAAATAGGTGTTTTCAGTGATATTCTTCACTTCTGTGTTTTTCATCTAAGGTATTCAAAGTACTTGATGTTATTTAATGTGAAATTCTTTTGCAGGTGAGAAAAATGAGACTTCAGACTACCCTCACTTTATCAAATAACTAAGCTTCTTATTTTGTGGTTTCCTTCTTAAAAAGAAAGCCACAATGTCTCCCTTATATCATTTGTTACACCATTATTTTCTGTATATTTCTTATGCACCAATAACATCCCTGTATTAAACATATATATTTACAGTTTGAGGTTTTGAATCACAAAGTATAATGTTCATCTCATTATGCTCCCACATTCTTGATGTGGGACAAGTTGTGAGAGATGAGTCTGAAGCATGAAAAATTAATGTTTTTTTTTGTCTTGGCCTGTATAAAATAGTCTTCCTAAGTTCAATTAGTTCTGCATATGTGGATATTTGTACAGACTGATAAAATTTTAGAACAGAAAATTTATAAAAAATAAGTAAATCATTTACCTTGTCTTTTTGAAATAACAACAACAACAACAACAACAACAACAACAACAATAATAATAATAATAATAATAATAATAATAAAATAAATTTTATTTTCAATACCTTCTGAACCAAAGGTTCATAACTGAAGTTTGGAATTGACCATTTGGTTCAAGAGATCTTAAAGGAGAGAAGAAAAAAGGATGATGTTTAAACATCAAAGGGACGAAGATCTTTCCTTGGAGAAGGTGAAAGAAAAATGAACGGGATGTTCCCCAAACCTTCAAAGTGATATGAACTGTTGTAGTTGGTTTAAGTGAAAAGATATAAACAGTTTCTCTCAAGCACTGAAGTACTGAAAGCAGTTATTGGTTGTGGTTGTTCTCATCAGTTCCCAAGCAAAAGTGTATTATGTTTTTTTTTTCTGCTTCTGTATACTCAGTGAGAGTGAATTCCAACAAAGGCAGCCTCTGAGAATTTTGACTAACAACCTGAGGTTTGTTATGAATATCTCCACATGAATAACTGTGAAATATTGAAATATCTATACTTCAAGGAATCTCTTCATCATTATCAGATTAGCAAATCACTTTCCTTACACATGAAAATGACTTGGTGAATATGAATATTTTTCTATTTTCTACAGGATTTGATAGTTCTGATATTGCTGAAGAATCTAGAATCTCCAAAATCTTTGTACTGAACTTACAAATCTGAGAAAAAAATATCTCATCTAGGTATGTTTTTCTTCACTGCAGTCCCTTCCTAATCTGGGATGCTATGCTTGTATATCCAATTCCCATTTAAGGCTTTTCTAAATGTCATGCACACATTATTGCCATGGCTCAGTTTTTGCTACTAAGTTATATTACATGAAAATAATGAAAACTTTATGGTGATTCAAACCTCCTTTTGCAGCCCTTAAGAAACCTGCATCCTGTTTTGTAAGCAGTGCCTGCCCTCTCTTGTGATTGCTTTCATTCCTGCTGCTAGCTTTTTGGCAGCACTTGGACTTACTGTGATAAATCAGTCCAGTAACCAAGACCTGTCTGAGGAAACCTGGTGTAGAATACTTACAGCTTCATGATCACCATACTATCCGTCAGAAGAAGAAGAAAATCAAACTAGTAATTCAGGAGAACAGAAGAACAGTTGGAAACTCTTGCACATGGAGTTTCCCTACAGCAGACATATTCAGTGAGGAACTTAAAAGCTGGAAAAAGGCTTTGCTGCATTCAGTAACCTGAACTCCTGCTGTCCCTGGATTCTGCAAGGAGATTATAATTTAACATTAAGAAAAAAACAAACAAACAAACAAACAAACAAACAAACAAAAAAAAAAAAAAAAAAAAAAAAAAAAAAAACACCCAAGATTCCAACATATATGTATTTTTAACAATAGTATGGCAGGTGAATGTGTGTTCCTTTCCTTTCCTTTCCTTTCCTTTCCTTTCCTTTCCTTTCCTTTCCTTTCCTTTCCTTTCCTTTCCTTTCCTTTCCTTTCCTTTCCTTTCCTTTCCTTTCCTTTCCTTTCCTTTCCTTTCCTTTCCTTTCCTTTCCTTTCCTTTCCTTTCCTTTCCTTTCCTTTCCTTTCCTTTCCTTTCCTTTCCTTTCCTTTCCTTTCCTTTCCTTTCCTTTCCTTTCCTTTCCTTTCCTTTCCTCCTCTACATCCTCTAGATGGAGTAAACATTTACAGGTTTTACTTGCATTAGATGTTGTTATGTACCTTAGCAATTGGTATAGATTTTAGAACGATGATAGATTTGGCAGTTGTTCAACATTCATATTCTCGTTGTGGTCTTTTTTTTTTTTTTTTTTTTTTTTTTTTTTTTTTTTTTTTTTTTAATAGTGAATTCATCTGTTCCTGGCTCCTGTTAAAATGGTAGTGATAGGTTAGAAATAAATTTGTGCCTACACATTGATGGCTCTGCCTATTCGTATGCTTAGCTAGCCTCTGTGAGCCAGCAGCAGAAAGAAGGTGGAGTTGGAACTACACCAGCTGTGTAGCACAGCAGACTTTATGCTGTAAAAGGTTGTAGGATTTTAGTGATTTATCCACAGAATTTCAGTGAAGTTGCTGAGAATGTCACGCTGTCATAGCCAATATGAAGGGGATAGTCCTGTTTAACTAATTTAATTTCCTTTTATGCCAAGGTTACCCATCTAGTTGACAAAGGGCACCCAGTTGATGTAATCTTTTAGATTTCAGCAAAGGTTTCGATACTGTCTGTCACAGTATTCTTCTTGACAAAACATCTGGTATACAGCTAGAGAAATATTTAATATGATGGGTGATGGCTTGAGGGTCAGGTTCAAAGGGTTATAATAAATGAGGTTGCATCAGGCCAGTGACCAGTCATTAACAGTGTTCTTTAGGGCTCCATTCTGGGGCCAGTTCTATTCAATGATTTTATAGATGATCTGAATGTAGGACTCTAAGGTATGTTAAGTAAGTTTGCAGATGATACTAAATTAGGAGGCGCTGTTGATTCCCTTGAGGATGGAGAGGCCTTGCAGACAGATCTTAACAAATTAGAGTTGGACAATCTACAGCTGCATTAAATTTAACAAGAGCAAGTGCCAGATCCTGCATGTGCAATGAGGCAACCCTGGCTATACGTACAGAACAGGGGATGAAAGGCTGGAAAGCAGTCCCGAGGAAATAAATTTGTGGTTTTTGGTCAATGGCAAGATTAATATGAGTCAACACGTGTTCTGGCAGCCAAAAGGGCCAACCTTTATTCTGACATGCATCAACTACAGCATTGCTGACTGACCAAGGGAAGTGATTGTCCCACTTTATTCTCTGCTGGTGTGGCCTCACCTCAAGCATTGTGTGCAGTTTTGGGCTCCACAGTATAAGAATGATATAGAATTATTAGAGTGTGTCCAGAGGAGGGCAGCAAAGACTGCAAAGGGTCTGGAAAGTTAAACATCTGAGGAGAGGCTGAGGTCACTTGGTCTGTTCAGACTGGAGATGACTGAGGGGAGACCTCATGGTGGCCTACAGCATCCTCATAAGGGTGAGCTGGTCTCTTCAATCTGGTGACCAGAGACAGAACCTGAAGGAATGTAATGAAGCTGAATCAAGGGAGGTTCAAGTTAGATATTAGGAAGGAATGCTCTCAGACATATGGTTTGATTTTTGGGTGGTCCTGTGTAGAGCCAGGAGTGGGACTTGATGACCCTTGTGGATCCTTCCAAACTCAGGGTTTTCTGTGACTGTATAAATGTGTGAGGTTAATCCTGTCTATTCCTACAATGTTTCTTCATCCAGGTCTATACTTATTTTCATAGTCCTACCTAACCGACAGTTTGAAGATATTTAATAATCATGGATGATATCTAATTGCAAATATATTGTATTGTTGCATTCATTTTGAAAAAGTTGAAATTTGTGAGAGATTTCATATTACCTGTTCAGGAAAAAGAAGTTTTTCTTTCACTGACTGGCTATATTTGTGCTCTTAGATTATAAAGCAAAACAGAAATTTAATTGAGTTTGATTTCCATCTATGTAATCTCTTATTTTGTTGCTTTTAAAATTTTATGAGCATGTTATCAATACTAATAGAATGTCTAACCAAGATTTCAGATTCCCCTTATTTCTGTATTAGAAATAAAATTGTACTAAGTTAACAATCACCAAAATATTCATTTAATAAGATTCATGAATCTTAAAAGAAATTATCATTTTAATTTAGTCTGACCTTATGGACAGGGAATAATGTTTTCATCTTATACAATTCATCTGATGTATACTATAATAAATCCATAATTTGTTGAAAATAAAGGCTATTTTTCACATAAATGCTTAATTATATTATTATTATTATTTTTTTTTATGTGATCTATTGTGTTACACTCACTGCTATTGCTCTGAATTCCTTTCAGCACCTTTCAGCTACTGTCTCATTCTGCACTTCTTACAACTGGCTTAGATCATTCTTTGTCTTCATCATCATTTTTTTCCATGTAGTTTATGTAAAGGATCTGTAAAGGTTTATCAAAACTATCCTGCTAACGTTGTGCTTTTAACTCAATAGTTTACTATTTTTGTCTATCAATATGCTTCTTAATAATACATTTCATGAATGAAAAAAATCTTCAGACAGCAATTTCCAGAAAGAAGGGGGATTTTACAGGGAGTTTTTATATGTTTTATCTCTTAAACTTGTCAAGTTTAATATATAATACACTTTTTATAGATACCATGTTTTTTTCTTGGTACTAAAGCAATAGATTTGGCTAGCTGTAGATCAGAAAAGAGCTATCAGTACTACTATGTTCACTGCGGTTCTGCTAAGATTTTACGTTTCTTTGTGTTGTGAATTTTACATTTTTAGCTTAGGTGATTCTTTTATGTACTGGCCATAAAAAGGTGATTCTTTTATGTACTGCTTCAAAAGCAGTAGGTGAAGTACAGTGTCAGGGAAATTACTCTGTCCTGAAGTACAGTTAGCCTGCATGGCCATGTTCACACAGTGATTTCCAATGCCCTTATCATTTCTTATTTGCTACACTTTCTCCAAAAATATTTTTTACTGTTACTTGCATAGCTCTAATATTTAGCATTCTAGGACTGTTGTCTTTCCTTGTGATTTTCGTTATACATATGCTTCACCTGAGAGTTGCATTGGTAAATATTGTATTAACATTTTTAATGTTTTTAGAGCTCTTCAGATGAAACCTTCTGTGTGGTATTTTATAAATATTTCTGTAAATGCTTTGTAATAGCTTTTTTCATTCTTCTGTTTTAATTTCTTTGCTTTTCTCTCCTTGAAGAATTAAGAAAGTTTCACTGAGTTAAGTATTTGTGAGACCGGTTGTTTTGATTGTGATCTCTTCTGAATGTTTCAGGTCTGCAATAGATTTTATGAAACTAGGGAGCAAAAAATTGCTTAGAACTGTGAAACATATGAATGGTACTAGAAACTTGTTTTATGAACGATGACATTTCACAATGACATTTCTCAGCTGACCCACAGAAATACTGGGAGAACAAAACAAAACACATAAATATGGAAAATGATTTGAGATTTTTATTTATCCTGTTTTAGTTGTTGTTTTAAAGAAATCGACTCTAAAATGAAATGTGAAAATTATTTCAAGTAACATCTGTTAATAATACCACTTGTTAGAAATAAGTGAGTGCTGCTTGGCACAGCACATGCACAAGATGTGTGCTCATAGAAAAGCTTCTCTGAGTTGTGTGAGTAAAAGTTTGCTAAAAATATTTTTCACTACCAATCTTTTATCAGAACTTTTTTTATGTTATCATAACAAAAAGTACAGTTTTTGAAATAGTCAAAATGCCAAGGAACTGCAGTTCATTGAAGGTGAAGAGGACCTGACTTTCTAAGTCAGTTTGACCCTTTAACCCAACCTTCCACTTTTAATGCTAATACTGGTGTCACCATAACTTCTGTGAAAGCAAAATAAGGTTTTTATTTCACTGGTTTATTGGCAATTTTATTGTGGCTTCTTTTGCCAGACATACAGGCCAACAAAGAGCTAATGTGTTTGTATATTTCTGTGTATTGTGTGATATCCAAAATGATGAGTTAATTTGAGAAAAGAGACCAGTGTCTCTGCCATCCACACCAGATCCGAAAGGTAATTTGCAGACATCTTTTTTAGCGTGATGATTAAAAAGGAATTGTCAGACAATGTAACTTTCTACCAACATCATTCCACAGAAGCAAAGAGAAGAGTCATTCTTGCACTGTTTATCAGCCTTGCTCAAATACTTTGAATGCATTCATAACCGGGAACTTGGAAATGTTTTTTTCATAAGTTGCCAAAGACAGTGCAGCCAAGCAGAATCAGAATCTATTTTATTAGTATATATGGCCCAAACTCTTTGCAATTATTTGGTGCTTTTATCCTCAACATCTAAAAGGAAATTATTTTCCTATTACATTTTGTCTTATATACAAGAAGATTGTATGTAACCTTACTTTACATAAAAATAAACAGAAACACAAAGGGATGTAAAAGTGAGACATTCAATATGCATTTTTTTCTTGTATTAATAAAATTTGCTACAGTGGGTCATAGGAAGCCACAGAGAAATGATTGCAGGACAGAAAACTGGGCAAATAGCTGTTTCATTTAAAGATGAAATAGTAGCTCTTTGGGTACTTCATTCAGAGTCTAGGAAAGGCATTTTGACTAAATTAGGAAATAGAAATAAATGAAGTTTGTACAAGGAGAATTTAGGATGGGAAAATGGCATGATTGGACAGTTGAGGAAATAAACTATACAGATTACAGAAGTTATGATGTGTCAGTAGAGAACCTATAGATTCCAAGAATCTATAGACATATTCTACAGAATTATAGAACTCAGGATTCCCATTTCATAGATTGTTCAAAACTCTTTAAGCTTAATGTACAGTTCATTTACTTATGTGCTTATTTTTCTTGCAAATGCTTTTATTAAAATAAACAATTTGTTCTAAAAGCAAAAAGCATGTTTGGTTAATGGGTACTACTAGTATTTCTTTTGGTAAAGAACAGAACTGCATTCCAGTCTGATAAGGTAATTTTGGTTGATGAGTGAAGAAACTACAGAGATTGTATCCAAGATGGAGGATCCTGTGACTGCATCTTAAGCTACACAACAATTTGAAGCAAATGTTTGTAAATAGGATCAAATAACAGGAAAGGTCAGAGTTAAGAGATAGACAAGAATACTAGATGTGTGGCTGACAGAAGAACTTGAGTTTTCTGCCTGGAAGCACTTGATCTTTCATTTTAATTTGTCCAAATTATATTTGATATTCCAGTTTAATTCCAAGTAGATCACAAAACCTCTTAATATTGATGATACTGGAACAACAGCAGAGGTGATATTTAATAGAATGGACCTTCATATATTTTTTTCTTTATTATAATCAAGCAGAGAGGGTTGTTAGTTAGCTTTTAGAATAAAGTATATTCAATCAAGTCATTATTTTTATTTTCTCTGTTGTTGTATCTGGAACCTCTAACTTCAGGATATATATACCTAAAAATAAATCTGCATTGTGTATTGCACTATGTGTATTAAGCACATTTACATTTTCTTTAGACATTGTTTCAAAGTAATAGAAAATATAGCTTTCCTGTTTTTTAGTGCTCTTCAGTGGTTTATTTTTATATGTATTAAGCCAGTGTTCTGTATTTTAAAGCCTGAATTCTGCCATGATATGTTGCTATGATTAGGTCCAAAGGAATGCAGAGGAACTAATTTTGAAAGATGGAATTAACTGTAAGAATATCAGAACTATCTAATTAATGTCTCATTTATGTGTACTTCCATATATATATTTGTATATATACTTTATATATACATATATATGCATATATATATGTTTATATATTCATATATATATATTTATATATACAGCCTTTATATTTGCTTATATCTCGTAGAAGACTACCAAGAATGCAAAGAATCTGGCTTTACCCTTTATCATTCAAAAACATAAAAAATAAAAATAACAAAGTGTGATGATACATATTCATTTGTCAGTGAAAACACTAGCATTGGATGACAGCAGCATCACATTCTCAGATGCTGAACATTTTACTATTAAGTTAGATGTGGAATGAAAGAATTCTCTATTCTGAGATGGAAATCAGAAAGAAGTTTTGCATGGGAGGAAGAGATGTTAAGTGAGACTAAAAGGGACACAGTCAAAAAACAGTCTTGTATCAGCACAATTTTAAATATATAGAAGATCAGTGTTGTTGCTTGTATGGATGCAGCCCTGTAGTGCTGACATGGAATAGAAGCATAAGCTGTCAACTGTGTCTTTTTAATGTCTCTTTGCAGTTCTTTTTCAAATAGATCTAGCTTTTCAAAAGTGAGAAATACTGATGGAAATAATAGCCCACTGCTAAGTGGGGAGAAATGAAGGATTAGAAGACAGAGACAAGTATAAAATATAATCTAATAATGATGCTGTGTAAAGGTGCCTGATACATTTATTTGAGTAAAATCGGTTTCCATGTCATAAGGAAAAATAATATTGTTTTGTATTATATTCTGTTTCATCATCATAACATTTTGCACACTGGCCAGCTGATGCTCAGAGTGGATGTGATGACAGAGTAGTTGCTGGGTTCAGCACTATCAATAGGAATCCTGCTAAACTTAAGAGTGCTTATTTTACACTGATACAGCTGCATCTGGCAAAATAAACATCATCTACCTTTGGTTTTATTAAGGAGTATGACCAAATCAGTTCTGAAAACAGTGGTGAGATTTGTCTAGAGAATATGCAGGGAAATTCAGGAAAGATGCAGGGGAACAAAGCAAAGTGGAGAATCCATAAGTATTACAGATGTGCATTAAACTAGATTATTATTATTTAATTTAAAGCCAGAATTACAAATTGAACATATTTTTAAAGAAATTAAATATATTTTTTTAATGTACTAAACAGCAAGGATGAATGAGATCTGAATAAGAAATGTAAACTTCCTGAGCTCACAACAGGATTTGATTTTGTGAACCTTGTGCTGGCCCCTGTCCACATGAATACAATTGACCCATAGTGAAAATAGCAAGATGAAGAAATCCTTCAGGTAGTTTCTGCAGCTCCAGTGATCTTCCTAGCTGTAGTGCAGATTTGCCTGAAGTGTCTAATGCATATATGTGCATCTACCCAAGAAAGCATAACTTGTTATTGATAACTAAGGGTACTATATTCACTCTAATGCTGATAATACTGACTGGAATATGTGAGATAACACTGTTTCCCATTTGCCAAATTCTGCAATCTTTCTCTAGCCCTCTTACACCTGAACCAAAATAAACAACTCCTTTTTTTTTTTTTTTTTTTTTTTTTTTTTTTTTTCCTTTTGATCACTAAAATGTTAGGTTTATGGGTATTTTATCAACAGAATGAATAGGCTGTATTTTTTGTTTTAATTCCCCATATTTGGTGTCTTAGATTAAACTGAAAGCAGTTTTCATATAAGATGCTTCAATAATCCTAGACTGTAATGAAAGAGTTTTGGTTTCAATAGCGTTTTAAAGAGGAAGGGGTGGAGAGAGGAAGGGGGAAGCGTTTGGGATTAGTTTTGGATTTGTATTTCTTGAACGGGGTCCTTATGACTGACTAATGGCTACTGTTTTTTGTTAAATTATTTCTGTTTATGTTACATTGTTACACTGTTACATTGCATAGTTGGTTACAATCTCTGGTATGTTTTTTGGTGAGTGTTGGAGTGTTGGCAAAGTGTTTTTGTTTTTACTCTGTGATTCATTATTTTCATGTAAATACCAATCTGCAAAAAATTAGTAGTAGTCACCAGGAGTAGGAAGCTGTACTTCTGCGACATGAACATCTACATTCTCTGCTTCTTGTCTTGATCAGCAGAGTGCATGTAGAAGGCAGAGTAGTGACAACATACCGTGGAGGATACCAATTAATCTGTTACAGTGCCATCTCCTAGCACTGAAAACTGTATAAGTGCTGAGGAAAAAAAAAAAAAAAAAAAAAAAAAAAGCACCTGCTTCAAGACTTTATAGAGTTTCACTGTTGCTCTTCTGTTAGTAGGTGGAAATATCTGACAATTTCTTCACAGGAGTTTTAATGATTTTGCTGTGGAGGAGAAAAATAGTTTTCAGCAGTCAATGGGGGTGTTTATTTAAAATTTCCTGAACTGTCACTTACTCAGCCACATGACAAGGTTGTAGATGAATTGACAGAGCTGTGAATCAAGATTTCCTGCCCACTTGCTTTCTCCCTTGTCATCCTTGTCAAATTTCTGCTTTTGAAATCAGGGAACATTAACTTTTTTTTTTTTCTTTTTTTTTTTTTAAGAAACAATGCAATGTCTATAAGCATAGTTCCTTTTTCTTCCTACCTCATAAATATTTTAAAAATGTTGATCTTGTTTGTTGTCTGACTGATAAGCAGGGAGCAAAAAGTCTATCAATGCAATTTTGTTAAAGAATTTAGAACACCTGAATGTCTTTACATTTATTTGGTAGAATTTCAAAAATACCTAAATTGCTTACGAACAAGTTAACAATTTACACTTATTAGTAACACTGCTATTATTAATATGTATGTATACAAAGTGGTTCAAGTATAATTTACATTATTTTGTATTATAGTAACAGTTATTTATATTACAGATGATACAAAAAATATGACTCCAAGACTTCATGTTATGGGTTTGGATATTATAATACTCTGAGGCAATGGACTGCAGATTCTGTCAGCTTTACTTAGTCTTGTAAATAAGATGCTTAACATTAATGCACTTACAAAAAGGATTAGTGTGTAGTCCATGAAATAATATGACACTTTCTTTCTTTCTTTTCCTCTGCATTGTAGTTTGCTGCCATTATTGTGAATATATGATATTGAAACTGAAATACAGTAGCTGACTGCCTGAAATACAGTATTGACTGCCTGAAAGAAAAACCGAATGTGGGAAACTTGAACAGTTGAATTGAAGTGTAAATCGGTTACTTACTGTAGGATCAGTGATTTAGATTGTCAGTGATTCTCTGTAGTGACAGAAGATGCCTATAATAAAATTCAGTCTGTGAAACTAAACCAGAAGATATAGGTATATATATAAGTACCCATTAGAGATTGAGGGTGCTGTCCCTCAAAAATACTGCAGAACCAACCCTTGCAAACACATTGACAGTCTATTGTTGTAATGATAGTCAGCTGTCAAGTCTTGTGCTTTAGCTGCTTATGAAGAACATACTTTGTATAACATAAACATTGCAAATAAGCATCACTTTCTGTTCTGTTATTTTTACCGTCTTCTTCTAACAAAAATAACAACTTCCCAGGGACAAACTCTTAGATAAATCTGAAGAAAAATAGAGAAGTGAGCTTCCAAAATACATATGGGTTCAAATTTTAGAATAAACCATTGCACATTATCAAATTAACATTTATGATCTCTGTCTGCTTTACTTCACATTACTTCTTCTGGTTTGGCTACAAGCCCTAAAAAAGTAATTGCTCATAAGAAATGTTATAGGGAACAGATGGAAATGTTAATGATTATGTCTGTGTCACACCTGAGGTTATGTCTTACAAGGGCTAATTATATATAGTTAGAAAGCATGGTATGGATGAAATATAAAAATTATGAAGTCCGAACTAAAGGAAGGAACTTTGATGCATACATGCTGACAGAAATCTTGGATACTGCTTAAGAATTTATAGATGCAGAAAAGTAGAAATGCAGGATGTTGTTTTTTTCAATACCTTTTCTATCATAAATAAATATATTTTTCCGTGTTTCATCCTGCTTTCTCTTCTAAATGTCATCTATCTACATTTAGACTTCATTTTACATACTTAAAATAATTGATTCAAACAGGACCAAATATTTACAATATAAAAACAAACTAGATGTTCCTAATTCTAAACAAAAATCAGCTTTCCTACACGTGAATATTGTGCTGAACAAAACACACAGTAGCAAAGAAATTGTAAAATAAGTCTTAGATTGCTATAATGGCCTTTATACTGCTGACTGCTAAAAGCTAGGAAGAGGGAAGACTGTATTACTCATCCTTTTTCTCAAAGTTTCATCTTCAGTTAGCTGGCAGAGACAGAGTATTTGGTTATAGGTAACCATAACATCCATTCTTTTCACTTTATTCTTTGGATTGACTTTTACATTATTCTTTAGGTCATTCAGATGAGGAACCATCATTATGAGGAACAATCATTTCCATGTTACAAAGTTGAAATAGCATTTTAATATAACTGAATTTAGTAAAAATATATTTGTCACTTATCCCAAACAATATAAGAGTTTATATTTGGTAAAGTATTTTCAAAATTTTCATTTGTTGTTATTGTTTTTCTTTTTTTTTGTTTGTTTGTTTGTTTTGTTGTTTTGTTTTTTTCTGGTAGACTAGGAATAACTTCACTTCACATGTTGCGTGTAAAAAAACACTACCAATGTGTATGATCCAGTATCATCCAACATATAGCATGCAGAGATTCTTTAGGGTTAAGATGAATCCATCCTAAAAGGAAATTTAACTGTAAAATCTCTATTTCATTTAAATTTTAGCTGCAATAGCAGAATTTATTGATCTTTCGTTTACTCCAAAGGCTATGCATACGGCTAAGTCCCTTTTATGTTTGATTTAAGTGAACTCTAGAACTTTCATATAATGGGAACTTCACCTGGTACAGGAATAGTAATTATATTCTGAGTAGATATCTTGGTGACTTTCACTTAAGCAAAGGAATAAGAGAATGCCAGGAATCTTCTTTCGTTCTGATCCTTTAGTGTGAATTTCCTCATACTCTGAAGCCTCCGTGCTATGGAATATCTGCAGTCAGAAATTGTTGTGGATAAGGAATGCTGCTTCCTTTTTTGGCTTCAGTTGTGTTTTAGATCTTCCATAAAATGGGAGAGGATCATCAAGTCTGCAGTATTTGAAAGAAAGTCTTGCCTGCATTTGAAACTGTTACTGTACAATCCTTGCTTTTAAACAGAAGGCTAGAGTCAATTTTTGTTGCTTGATAATGTTTTTAAACTCTTTAATGTTGCTGTCTGTAAAGCAGATATTTAAGTAAACCCTTTTATACAAATCCTTCAGATTTGCTTAGAGAAAATAGAAGCTGTCCTGAAAATAAGGATAGCATTTTAGAAGCTTAAGCTTCTGATCTTCTGCAGACACTACTAAATAACAAAATTAATCCAATAATACGCATTTCCTTAAAGAGAGAAGACGTAATAGGTCTCACTAGCTGAATTAATTGATTTTATATGTAAATGTAATCCTTTCTATAAAGATGGATTTGTTCCTAGGAATACAATGTGAAGTAATGAGGTTGTGTAAATCTGATGGTGTTCCTACCTCATGTCTGAAAGCTTCAAAGATGAAAGAAAAATTCATGATCTTTTTGCAGTCAAGTTTAAATAATTAATTTGCTTGCTTACAATTCAGAGCATACTGATAAGGAGAAACGTCTATCAGAGTGAAAATTTTGCAGTCAAAGATATTAAGTATGGCTATGACACTTGACTTACTGAGCTCATTTTTTATCATCTCATTTAGATGTTACTGTTGGTGTTATGGACATTATGCTGCTGTATAATTTTCCAGAGTCTGCATTGCTTTCATATTGTTTACTCTTTTGCTGTGCAAACAGACATAAGACATGTTTGATGTGAATTGAAGAGGAGGTATAGATGAAGAACTATAGACCAGAGGAAGAATTTTTCACTAGCTGCATTACTTCAAGTATAGCAAGGCTTCATGCATCTTAAAGGTTATATGCAAAATAATCTTGTCTATCTGAACGGACTGCACTGGAATGAGTAACAGAACTTGCATGGTCTATGTGAGAGACAAGAACATCCTCCATAAAGCCAGAAAAGTTTTATTTAAGAGGGAATCTTTCCATGGAAAATAGTGCACTACAGGATAAATATCCTTAAATTCAAAGATGCATTCTTCTCAGTTTAATGCTATCTTTATACTTTTGCCTTTCTCAATCAAGAGAGGTTTGGGATTTTTTTTTATTACTAGGAGGTCAAACCTCTCTCCTGAAAGAGGTATTTGATGGGATAGCACACTAGAGATGCGTTAGCTGCTGTAGCTATTGATATGACAAAACCACTGAAAAACATAGGTGCTAGGATTATACTTTCATAAAATGGAGACATATGCATAACATATGTTCAGTAAAGTACCATCACAGTTTCCATTTTAAACATCTGAATAAAAAATTTCCTCCTATTTGATGAAAGTTGTGACACTGCACAGCTGAATTATTGTAGTCAGAGCATGGATGAAAATGTTGATACAATTTAATAACTTCTTAGCCTTGAGGAAAGAAGTGGGAGTGTGATAATGAAAATGTTAAGTCTGATTTGTTCAAAAGTGATATTGTGATTGGCAAGATGAATGCCTGGTTGCTTTGCTAGATGAGGGCTTTCTTATGAAAAGCTATTTAAGATGGCAAGTTTTTGTCTATCATATAGAAGGGTACTTTCATATTTTAGTTACTGTTTACCATTACATACACAGAATATGTTCACATTGAGCAGCAGAGTTTGGTATATTAGACAAAAATGAAGACTTGCTTTCTGCAGCAAGATATATAAACTGTTGTTGTTTCAGATACTTGGCTTCAACTAAGTGAGAAAATCTTGAACTAGAAAAAACAGGCAAGATTGAAGAGCAGGTAGCAGGAAGTAGGGAAGCATTCAACAACTCTGAAAATATTAATCATACTAATGGTTTCAATGCCTTCCAGAGGATGACACTAGAACTGTAAAACTATTTCCAACTAAAACACTACAGAAGGCAATATAATCTGACTATAATTTTCCCCAATAGGTTTGTTGTTTACAGCATCTCTGAACTCACACATTACTCTTAGAGTTAAAATTTAAAGTTCATATTACATGTTGGGATTTTTAATAGGTGTTATTCTCTGGCTGATACTGGATTTAAATTTGTAATGTAAAAATATATTAGAAATATTTCATTTTCTTAACAACTATTACTAGAATAGATGTATTGTTTTATTACCAGTTTTATTTTTCTTTCTGGGTTGAATGGTTACATTTAAAGTGTTTTTAGGAACTTTCTTAATAATATTTTTTTAAAATAATTATATTGTTTTCTATTATATACTTGGAGATGTGAGCTGCTGCAGTTCCACAGCACAAATTCTTTCCTTTAATACAGGTCTTACAAGGAGCTGGGGATCCTTACGAGGGAACTGGGGTTGTTTAGTCTAGAAAAAAAGAGGCTCAGGGGAGACCTTATAGGCTTCTACAATCATCTTAAAGGAGGCTATAGCAAGGTGGGGATCAAGCTCTTCTCCCAGGCACCAAGTGATATGACAAGGGGAAATGATCTCAAGTGGCACCAGGGGAGGTTTTGGTTGTATATTAGGAGAATTTATTTACTTAAAGAGTCGTGCGGGATTGGAACCGGCTTCCTAGGGAAGTGGTTGTGCTTGGAGGTCTTCAAGAAACGTGTAGATATAGAACTTAGTAGTATGGTTTAGTGGTGGACTTGTCAGTACCAGGTTAAAGGTTGGACTAGATGATCTTAGATGTCTTTTCCAACCTGAATATTTCTATGATTCACAGAATCACACAGAATCACAGAATTGTCTAGGTTGGAAGAGACCTCAAGATCAAGAAATTCTGTGATTCTGTGATTCTGTGATCATCGAGTCCAGCCTCTGACCTAACAGTAACCAATCCTCCACTAAACCATATCGCTAAGTTCAACATCTAAGTGTCTTTTAAAGACCTCCAGGGATAATGACTCCACCACTTCCCTGGGCAGCCCATTCCAGTGCCTAACAACCCTCTCAGGAGAGAAGTTCTTCCTAATATCCAACCTAAAACTCCCCTGGAGCAACTTTAGCCCATTCCCCCTCGTCCTGTCACCAGGCATATGGGAGAATAGACCAACCCCCACCTCACTACAGCCTCCTTTATAAAGAGCAATAAGGTCGCCCCTGAGCCTCCTCTTCTCCAGGCTGAACAATCCCAGCTCCCTCAGCCGCTCCTCATAAGACTGGTTCTCTAGACCCCTCACCAGCTTTGTTGCCCTTCTCTGGACTCTCTTGAGCACCTCCATGTCCTTGTAACAAGGGGCCCAAAACTGAACACAGTACTCAAGGTGCAGCCTCACCAGAGCTGAGTACAGGGGGATAATCACTTCCCTAGACCTGCTGGCCACACTGCTTCTTATACAAGCCAGGATGCTGTTGGCCTTCTTGGCCACCTTAGCACACTGCTGGCTCATATTCAGCCGACTATCCACCAATACTCCCAGGTCCTTCTCCACCAGGCGGCTTTCCAAGCATTCCTCTCCCAGCCTGTATCTCTTCTTGGGGTTGTTGTGCCCCAGGTGCAGGACCCAGCACTAGGTCTTATTGGACTTCATACAGTTGGCCTCAGCCCATCAGTCCAGCTTATCCAGATCCTCCTGCAGAGCCCTCCTACCCTCAAGAAGATCAACACATGCACCTAACTTGGTGTCATCTGTGAACTTACCGAGGAGGGGGCACTTGATCTCCTCATCCAGGACATTGATAAAGATATTAAAGAGGACTGGCCCCAGTACCGAGCCTTGGGGAACGCCACTAGTGACCGGCCTACTACTAGATTTGACTTCATTCACCACAACAATTAATAATGAATTCACCACAACTCTTTGGGCCCAGCTATCCAGCTAGTTTTTAACCCAAAGAAGCAGCTCAATCTGGCTACTGCCGTTAAAGATAACAAAAAACGCTTTTATAAATACATCAACACCAAAAGGAGGACTAGGGAGAATCTCCATCCTTTACTGGATGCAGGGGGAAACTTAGTTACAAGAGATGAGGAAAGGGCGGAGGTGCTTAATGCCTTCTTTGCCTCAGTCTTTAGCGGCAAAACCGGTTGCTCTCTGGATACCCAGTACCCAGAACTGGTGGAAGGGGATGGGGAGCAGGATGTGGCCCTCACCATCCACGAAGAACTGGTTGGTGACCTGCTACGGCACTTGGATGTCCACAAATCGATGGGGCCGGATGGGATCCACCCAAGGGTACTGAGAGAACTGGCAGAGGAGCTGGCCAAGCCCCTATCCATCATTTATCAGCAGTCCTGGCTATCGGGGGAGGTCCCAGCTGACTGGCGACTAGCAAATGTGACGCCCATCTACAAGAAGGGCCGGAGGGCAGACCCGGAGAACTACAGGCCGGTCAGTTTGACCTCAGTACCAGGGAAGCTCATGGAGCAGATCCTCTTGGGAGTCATCATGCGGCACTTGAAGGGCAAGCAGGCGATCAGGCCCAGCCAGCATGGGTTTATGGAAGGCAGGTCCTGCTTGACGAACCTGATCTCCTTCTATGACAAAGTGACGCGCTGGGTGGATGAGGGAAAGGCTGTGGATGTGGTCTACCTTGACTTCAGCAAGGCTTTTGACACCGTCTCCCACAGCATTCTCCTCAAGAAACTGGCTGCTCTTGGCTTGGACTGGCGCACGCTTCGTTGGGTTAGAAACTGGCTGGATAGCCGGGCCCAAAGAGTTGTGGTAAATGGAGCCAAGTCCAGTTGGAGGCCAGTCACTAGTGGCGTCCCCCAGGGCTCGGAGCTGGGGCCGGTCCTCTTTAACATCTTCATCAATGATCTGGATGACGGCATTGAGTGCACCCTCAGTAAGTTTGCAGATGACACCAAGCTAGGTGCGTGTGTCCATCTGCTCGAGGGTAGGAAGGTTCTGCAGGAGGATCTGGATAGGCTGCACCGATGGGCTGAGGTCAACTGCATGAAGTTCAACAAGGCCAAGTGCCGGGTCCTCCACCTGGGGCGCAATAACCCCAAGCAGAGCTACAGGCTGGGAGAGGAATGGTTGGAGAGCTGCCAGGCAGAGAAGGACCTGGGAGTGATGGTTGATAGTCGGCTGAATATGAGCCAGCAGTGTGCTCAGGTGGCCAAGAAGGCCAACGGCATCCTGGCTTGTATCAGAAACAGTGTGACCAGCAGGGCTAGGGAGGTGATCGTCCCCCTGTACTCGGCTCTGGTGAGGCCGCACCTCGAGTACTGTGTTCAGTTTTGGGCCCCTCGCTACAAGAAGGACACCGAGGTGCTTAAGCGGGTCCAGAGAAGGGCGACGAAGCTGGTGAGGGGCCTGGAGAGCAAGTCCTATGAGGAGCGGCTGAAGGAGCTGGGCTTGTTCAGCCTAGAGAGGAGGAGGCTCAGGGGTGACCTTATTGCTCTGTATAAGTACATTAAAGGAGGCTGTAGAGAGGTGGGGGTTGGCCTGTTCTCCCATGTGCCTGGTGACAGGACGAGGGGGAATGGGCTAAAGTTACGCCAGGGGAGTTTTAGGTTAGATGTTAGGAAGAATTTCTTTACTGAAAGGGTTGTTAGGCACTGGAACGGGCTGCCCAGGGAGGTGGTGGAGTCACCATCCCTGGAAGTCTTCAAAAGACGTTTAGATGTAGAGCTTAGGGATATGGTTTAGTTATGGTATAGTTTAGTGTTAGTGATAGGTTAGAGGTTGGACTCGATGATCTTGAGGTCTCTTCCAACCTAGAAATTCTGTGATTCTGTGTGATTCTGTGATACGCCAGTCCAAGCCATGAGCAGCCAGTTTCATGATAACGCTGTGGGAAACGGTGTCAAAAGCCTTCTATGAAATAGTAAGGAAACATAAAGCAAGTCTTCTGCACTCTTGATTTTTAAATGTAAGATTGGCTGTTTGACTTTGCACAAAGAAATTTTGCAAGCTTGTGGCTAGCAGAATCCTATCTCTGGCATAATTCTCAATTACATCTGATACAGGCATTCATTATTAATTACCTATTAGAATACTTATGAATTTCAGTATATCCTTAAGAATATGAAATAAAATTTTCCTTTCTTCCTCAGATATTTTTTTCTTTTTAATTTTTGATTGCTGAAGTTATTTAGTGTTATAGAAATAATACAGTCTGTGGTAGGTTACACACTCACATTGCCATCAAATATGCAAAAATTCATAACAAACATATCTGATGAATTCCTATGTATGTTCTCAGTCATTCTGTCAATTCTGTTATTGGCTTTAGTCACCAGATTAAAAGACTTGATCATGCATGAATCAGTAAAAGTTAGACACTTAAGTCAGTGGCCTAAACAGTGAAACAAACAAATAAATAAATAAATAATAGTAATAATAGTAATAATTGTAATAGTAATAATAATAATAATAAATAATAATAATAATAATAGTGCTCTTCTACTGCTTCTGCTCAAAAAAGTGAGAGGTTTTGTCCATGGATATGCCAGTGAGGGTGTTTTTCAGATTTATAGGCTCAGATGCACAATTTGTAAACTAGGAAGTATACGAGTAGCTCTGAAATGCTTAAAGAGTCACATATTCAGTTCATTTTAATAAAAATTCATATCACATGGAGGATTTTTTAGCTCTCAGTTGTCCCTGATGTTAGTAGTGTGAGAAAATTAGTTTTTATTAAATCATTTTAGAATCATATTTTTCTGGAAAAAAATGTTAGACCAGCACAGAATTCCCTTATCAAAATGTTTGCAGGCAGATGTGTTTGAGGGTTTAAACTCTTTCAGATATTGGAGTCAGTTATCCTCAAAGGGAAACAAAACCAAAATTTGATTCAACATGGTTGGTGCATAAATAAGAACATGCTGTCTCATGATGTTCTATATCACATAATGTAAATATGAAATGTGAATAAGTGATGCCATCTTTGCTATAAATCAAGGGTAAAATTTTTGAGGTATGCAGATAGTTGGACTAGAAATGCAAATTGGGAAGGCTATCAAAAGGAATTGTTAAAAAATACGCCAACATTTGGGCAGTTGATTTTGTGTAACAGCACTATAGTACATGGAAAAGTGAAATGAGCTTTCAGTCTGATTCTAATTGTCCGTGTTCAGAATCTGCCTGATTTACTGAATGGAGTCAGCATAGAGGCACAGTATGCACGGCTCATTCACTCACCAGCATGTGTGGTTTACCTGACAAAATGTGTGGTTTACATGGCAAAAACATGCAGCCTGTGGATGATGGCTGGGCAGTGTTTTATGTGCTACCTGATAAAATAATATATTTTATGATCATGAGGACTCTGCAATATTACAGTCAACATCACTGGTTGCCAAGCAAAATTACTGTCAATGTACCACACTAGCACTCATTGCTATGCAGTATGCTTGGTCAGTATTGTGATCGATGTATGTTGCTGTCTCAGTCAACCTAACTAGAAAATGTCTTTTAAATTAACATATTCAGTAACAAATGTTACCACTAAAACATACCAGTCTTGGGTTAGGTCAAAGTTGTTTTTCAGTGTAGATGCTGTAGAGATCTTTGACCACAACTGTTAGTACAAAGTGCTACTGATCATCTTGGATATGAATGGCTGCATTTGTGTGGCTCTGAACCTGCTCTATTAAGTCCTATCTTCCCATTATCTAGTCTGCAGTTATTGCACTGTTTTCATTTTAAGGCAGACAGGCATGGTATATATATTTCATCATTATCGTTTAAACATTAGGTTGATTTTATTTTATTTTATTTTATTTTGTTTTATTTTATTTTATTTTATTTTATTTTATTTTATTTTATTTATATAGTTTTTTTCAGATCTCTGGAGTCAGTTTGAAAAGGCAGACCAAAATTAGCTACTATACATTAAATCTTTAGTTTTCAGCATATTTGAAACTGTAGAATTTTGTTTAAAAATCAAATATGGTTAAAAATGTATTGTTCAACTCCGTGATATCTAACGCTGTTCTTTATCATTTAATAAAGTTACTGTTGAAACATTTCTTAGAGAAGTATGTTAAAAATAAAAAATGTTTATATGAACATATATAAATAATGTTCAAGAAATAAGGTTCAAGAAAAGTTTTATCACCTAAGCTTTTTTTTGTGCTTGATGGTGAAAGTCATGAAAGTATTAATGCAATAAAAAAGCTAATAGCATTCCTTTGAAGGCGAAGCAAAGTATAATTACAGCTAGGGTGTTAAAGGATGAATAAAAGTGGTGGCTTGGAAAATTCATCAATCTTTTTATATCTAAAGATTTACTTTAAAATATGGGTGAGTTTTTTGGTGTTGTAAATAAATCAAAATAATTTCAATTATTTATTTTGTTTTTAAATGAAAATATTTTGAATTAATTTGTTCGACAATATAATAGGGTTTCTTTTGACAGTCTATTTTTCTTTCTTTTTTTTTTCTTGAACTCACAGTTATTGGGGAAGTTATAGAACACTTTTGAAAATGAATGAAAAATACAATACTTAGTAGTAGAAGATTTTAATTTGAGATATTCCTTTCTTTCCAGAAAAGGGTGTTCATTATTTGCCTTATAGAGAATTTTCTTGTTCAGAAGATTAAAATTTCAGCTTCCTTAAATCATGATAATAGCTGATAATCAGCAATATTTGTGGTGGCCATTCACTGATTTCTATTCAAACTTGTGGTAACTAGCATATGAGAAATTCTATTGCACTGTTCATGTTTTTTCCCAAAGCTATGGCTTTCTCATGTTTTAGAAGCTACAGTTATTGCTTCAGGCACCAGGAAGAACATGACAGGTACACAATGTTATCTACTATTTCTTCTTTACAACATACCTACTTTTCTCTAACCATCTAATGTGTCATTATATATAGTGAGAGATGGGACAAGACTCGAGGTTTATTTGACTTAAATACAGATAGCTACTGAAAAGATGAGATTCTTACTTTATTGTGATTCAGATTAGGAAATCCATTTTGACTAAGAAAAAATCAGAATATCTGTTTTCTTAAGCAACACTTGACTCATACCTTTTTAACCACATGACACTGCTGTTGTCATTGCCTGGCTAAGGTTTTAGGAATTCCAAGTGTTTATGAAACACTACAGGGCTCTGTGCTGAACTGTGCCTTATGCACTGGTGTGTCTTGTGTCTTTATTCTGGGACATGCTGAGCTATGCAGAATGTGTACGATAATGGAGGGGAAGGTTTGTAGCAGGATCCTGTCAAAGACAACACTGCTTTATATAACTGGTGGAAGGAGCACAAAAGTGTGTTTTTTAAGCCACTCACTTCAGTTTACCAAATGGAGAAAAGAAAGTGCTGACATTGTTTATTTGTAAGGAGCATAAAAAGAGGAATGAAAGGTATAGTCTGCACTGCAAGTATCTGCCTCTTCATCGCTTTGAGATTTGATTAGGAACTTTGATTGAAACTTTCTGTTTTTCTGTTGCTTGTTAAATGTGAAGATACTGATGCACTGTGCAACTGAATACACCATTAAATAAATAAATAAATAATACAGGTAGTTAATCTTCCTTTAAATCAAAGGTGAAAGTGTTGTGAAAATAAGTACTCAATCAAAGCTAAAACCATCACTGGCAGAGAAACTTCATATTGCTTACCCTCGTTCTGCAGCTGCATAGATTCAGAGTCAATTACATATGCTTACTCACCCACTCTCTCACAGTAGAGTGTTTGCTGTCTTATAGGGTGGCATTGAGGATGGAGAGAAGAGTAGGAGGAAAGACAAAAAAATTTGATTGTTTTGTTACAAGCCAAGTTCAATACTGAGAATGCATATTCAAAATGACAGTAGGGAAAAATATATAATTGTAATTCCAGATGTAAGATACCTGACTGTTACATTTCAGTGTTTAGGGATGGTAGCTATCATTGACTTCAAGTATCCTATTTATTGTGCTATCTGGCATTGTTTAATTTGGATTTCAATTTTTGGCCTTAGCTGATATTGATCCTACTTGCATTGTTTTTCTTCTTCACAACAGTGGATAATGGGTTCTTTTAGATTAATTCACTTTCTAAATAATAAAACTTGGTAAGTCCACTGTCTATTATATAGAATATCATGTGTTTTCTCTATCTAATACTAGTTAATTCATGTTCATCCACCTTTTAAGTGAGGTACCATCTACCTGTGCTTAAAATCTTATATTTTATTCAGTTCTAGTCAGTTTTCTTTTACTGACAATATCACTATTACCCATAATTATATATATATATATATATATATATATATATATATATTTTTTTTTTTTTTTTACAATAGTTTTGGGTTGTTTGTAATCTTCTGGCACTTTTCATGTCTGTATTTTAATATGTTGGTAATTACAGAACATAATTACAATGTTGTTCACTGGACAGCATCTTGGCATCTTGGGGTTATGCCTTCAGTACTTCACTCTGTGATCTTATGAAAACCCTTTAATCTTCCCTTACCTCTGATCACCATCTGTAAAACACAAAACTGATTATTTTCTTCAATTTCCCCCTCCTCTTTTTTTTTTTTTTTTTTTTTTTTTTTGAGTATTTAAGACCTTGAACTTAGTGACCTCCTTACAAATAGCTTATATGGATCCAAACAAATGAGGATGTGTACAGTGTTAGGCTTAGATTTTAAATGATGGTACTCATTTTCTTTGGGGCATATTTTGTCAAGCACCTTAGAATCTGAACTGGGTCATGTAAAATTCTTAATTTGCTTTCTTGTCTCTAGCTGGAAGTGTTATGGGAATTTAATTAGATAACTTTTATTATTTGGTCTGTGTTGTTTCAGTCCAGCAGTTGGTCCCAATTATAAAGTTTAATCTAATAACTTGTAAAAAGTTATATTTTTTCACTAGATCAGACATGATTTAAATTAATTTAAGCAGTTAAAGTTTGACATAAAACACTGGTCTGCCACTGAATCAATCCTGTCAGTACTGGTTACCTGCATATAAATATTTCTCATGAGATAGAAACGTGGTTACTATGGATAGAGAAGATCAGGAACATGAGCCCATAGGCTCAGCTTATTTCAGGACAGCAATATGTAAGATTCCCTCATTTTAAGAGTGTTGTGGTTTAACCTGGCAGGCAGCTAAATGCCATGCCCACCCCCCCCATGGTGGAATGGGGGAGCTAATTGGGTAAAAAATAAGACATGAGTTAAGATGATTTAATAGGGGAAAAAAAGTACACAAAGCAAGTGAAGAAAAATTCAATTTCTCACAAATGCCTAGCCAATCAGTACTAGCCGAGTACTGTGTTCAGTTTTGGGCCCCTCGCTACAAGAAGGACATCGAGGTGCTTGAGTGGGTCCAGAGAAGGGCAACGAAGCTGGTGAGGGGCCTGGAGAACAAGTCCTACAAGGAGCAGCTGAAGGAGCTGGGCTTGTTCAGCCTGGAGAAGAGGAGGCTCAGGGGCGACCTTATCACTCTCTACAGATACCTTAAAGGAGGCTGTAGTGAGGTGGGGGTTGGCCTGTTCTCCCACGTGCCTGGTGACAGGATGAAGGGGAATGGGCTAAAGTTGCGCCAGGGGTGTTTTAGGTTAGATGTTAGGAAGAACTTCTTTACCGAAAGGGTTGTTAGGCACTGGAACAGGCTGCCCAGGGAGGTGGTGGAGTCACCATCCCTGGAAGTCTTCAAAAGACGTTTAGATGTAGAGCTTAGGGATATGGTTTAGTGGGGACTGTTAGTGTTAGGTCAGAGGTTGGACTCGATGATCTTGAGGTCTCTTCCAACCTAGAAATTCTGTGATTCTGTGATTCTGTGAAGTAATCCCTGAAAAATGGTAGGGCACCCCTGGCCAACTCCCCTCGGTTTTTACTGTACAGCACAATGCCATATATTATGGAATATCCATTTGGCCAGTTTGCGTCAGCTGTCTTCACTGTGTCCCCTTCCAGTTTCTTGTGCACTTCCAGCCTCCTCTCTGGTAGGTATGAGAATCTGGAAAGTCCTTGACTTAGCACTACTCAGCAAAAATGAAAACATCAGTGTTACCAACCTTATTTTCATCCTAAATCCAAAACACAGCACTATACCAGCTACTAGAAAGAAAATCAACTTTATCCCATCTGAAACCACAACAATGAGGGCAAAGGATTCTAAGGAAATCTCTCCTTGTCTTTGATAACATTAGGTAGAGATGCAAATATCCTTGCCAACACATTAGGTTATGTACTTTAGTCTATTGCTTTTTCAGTGTTTGCTTTAAATAGCAAATGCCAACAAAGGATGGATTCATTTCTTGTTCTTTTTACGAAGGTGTTTTATTATTGTTGTCTTTTTTGTTTGTTTGTTTGTTTTTTGATAGCATTACTCAAACACAGTACTTAACGTCTTAGAATACAGGTAATTTTTGTTTGCTACTGCTGCATTAGTATTCAGAATCAGCATCAACCATAAAGTATTTTAAGATTTTTCAAGTAATAAAACCCATTATTTTACTGAAAGAAGACACTTAAGTATAAAGCTAACATTGTAAAATAAAATCTATAATTTCTGTCATCATTGCCTGCTTCAAATTTTCAAAAGAGCACATCTCTGGTAATAGAACACAATTTCTTAGAATTCTTGAAAATTGAAGAGTAATTTTTTTTTTTTTTTCCAAAAGATCATTAAGAACAAGTCTCCATTTCTTTGGGCTAGGGCAAAAAAAAAAAAAAAAAAAAAAAAAAGTAATCAGTAAAATGATCTGAAAATGTAATTAATTGTTTTGTTTTGTTTTGTTTTGTTTTGTTTTTCAGATTTTTGTAAAGCTAGGTCATTATCTGGGAATACCTATGTGTTTACATTTATATAGTACACTTGGATCATTTTAATGGAAATAACTGCAGTGTGCATTTGTGATAAGACCATTTTGTTGGTCAAGGTCAAAGATTTACTCTCACAAAGTCATCTGAAGGATGTATATGACATGTCTGCAGTGTCTTCAGAACATGACACCATGTGATGATTAAAATCTGATTGAAAGAGGAATGTAGATTTATAAGACAGGAAAGTATCTGAAAGTATGCATAAGTAGCTACATGTAGTTGAAGTTTTGTGTCTGCTAGCACAGCTCTTTCCTGAAAACAGACTTTATGATTCAGAAATAAGTTACCTATCATTGGTAAACTTAACTCTGAACAATTTCTATTCAAAAATGAGAAACGGAAGTCTTTGGTAATGTCTTTGGAGCCAGTCTACGAAAATGTGCATGACAAATGTAAAATAAGGTATCATTGTCAACAAAAAAAAAAAATCCTTTATTCCATATTACTTTGTATTAATGGTGGTTATAATCTAGGATCTTACACTTTTTAAGAAACAATGGGTAAAATCTGTATCTCCTTACTTCTTTCTGCTAATATTCTTACTATATTACTTCTGTGCAGCACATTTTCTAGATCTTTTTTTTTCATAGAAACCTGATAAAGTTCAACAAAATATCCTGGGGTGCATCAAGCATGGCATCGCTAGCCATTCAAGGGAAGGGATTGCCCCACTCTACTGGTGCTGGTGCAGCCTCACCTCAAGTACTGTGTACAGTTTTGGATACCACAATATAAAGACATAAAGCTAGAGCATCATATAAAGACTAAAGCTGGAAAGCACCCAAAGGTGGGGAAAAAAAGATGGCAAAGGGTCTGGAGGAGGAAACATCTGAGGAGTGTCTGAAGTCACATGGTTTGTTCAGCCCAGAGCAGAGGAGACTGAGGAGCAACCTTATGGCAGTCTAGAGCTTCCTCACAAGGGGGATTGGAGGGGCAGACGCTGAGTTCTGCTACCTGGTGACCAGCAATAGGACCTGAGAGAATGGCATGGAGTTGTGACAGAGGAGGTTCAGGCTGCATATTAAGAAAGGTTCTTCACCAAGAGGGTGGTCTGGGCACTGGAACAGGCTCCCCAGGGAAATGGTCACAGCACCAAACCTGCCAGAGATCTGGAAGCATTTGAACAATGTTCTTAACATATGGTCTGACTTTTGGGTGGTCACATGTGGACCCAGGAGTTGGACTCAATGATCCTTGTGTATCTCTTTGTACTCAGGATATTCTATAATTCTATAAAGTTAAAATGCCACATCCTGCACCTGTGGAGGAATATACCCATGCACAGCACATGCTGGTGGATGACCAGCTGGAAAGCAAATTTGCAGGAGGCACTGGTGTCCTGGTGGACAACCACCTGAGTAGCAATGTGCCCTTTTTTTACAGTCTGTGTGATAAAACACAGGAACAGGTTGCTCAGGGAGGTTGTGGAGTCTGCATCCTTGGACATTTTCAAAACTGCTCCAGATGACGCTGCTTTGAGGGGGGACATTGGGTTTTGCCAGAGGCCCTTTACAGCCTCATGTATTGTGGGGTTCTCTGATTCAATAAGTATATGTGAACTGGCATCTAAAAGCAAGGTTCAGATAAAATTGAGCAAAAGGTTGACTGAATCAGTAAATGGAGTACTTCCCTTTCCTTTGTTGAAAAGCAAGGAATTAACCATAAAAGATTTTTAGAATTACATCAGGAGGGTATTTGGGAGGAGAAATGAAAATATGAACACCATTCCTAAACGTTATTTGGTCCAATGATGGCAATGCCTGTACAAAACCAGGAGCATTTGTTTTATAGTTTAAAATATTCTCTGTTGACTAACTTCTTCTAATTCATCTAACCAAAACAGTGCTCACTGGAATCTCTGATTTTTACATGATAGAAGGTTGGATACGAATAAGATGGATATTAAAATTAGAATTACTTTCAATTTTGAGCGGTATAATTTGTCATAATATGACCTTATATTTCATAATTCTGAAGGCTGCCTAATCCTATTTTTTTCCACTTTAAAGGAAAAAAAAAAAAAGCTGAAGGTCCAGGAAAATGTGTGCTAAGAAGTCACAGACATGATAGATTTCAATATCTCTAAGTAATTAGTTAAGTTATGCTTGTCTCTTTCATTAAAAGCACCATTAGACAGCCAGATGCAAAAGATGACTGTGGTAAATGTTTTTTCAGGTAATTTTTGATAATGTTAAATGTGGTTGTCATTTCAATTGATCACTATGCATCTTTTCTTTAAATATCCATCCATCTACTGGAGATGCCTGCTCAATAAATTGTATGTGGAAATCATTAGGATAATTTAAAGAATTCCCTCAGTTTAACTAGCTGCAGAATGTTTTCTTTTGCATGGTGTTTTGTTTGTTTGTTTGTTTGTTTGTTTTTTGTGTTTCTTTTTTTTTAATTCTCTCCTGAGATTGCTGAAAAAAATATCTATACTACAGATATTCCTCTCTCCTTTGTTTCTTAGCACATTTCTCCCTATTTCATGTTTCTTTGGAAAATAAAGTGTAAAGTCAATGTGCTGAATAGAAAATTGTAAATCTGTGTGAAGGGCCAGTGCCTGTAGTCTCTGTTCATGCTTGCTGTTCATTTTATTGAGAGAAGTGCACCTGAAGGTTGATGGGGCCACTGATTACTGTCATAGCACAAGGCTGAGCTAAAGCATACCTTCCTTTCTATAAATGTACACACTTTGGTTATTCTTCAGATCCTTTAGTTGTCATATCAATCTTACCCTGAACGGAAGATATAACAGGAAATGGACTAAATTATGGATTTTTCATGAAACTGTTTTGAAAAAAAGAAAAAAAAAAAAGTTGGTTGGTCACTTGGCTTTTTTCAAGGTTGTTATTACATTGGTTAAAGTACTGATAAAGAACACAGAGATCAATGTTATAGCCATTACTGACTGCCCAAGCAATACTGACAGGGATAGACTGAGAGTTGGGAAGACAGTATTACACTGCAAAATTCTCAGCCTGAGAGCAAATTCATTGACAGGCACACACTAAGTTTAATGTGTACATTGCTTACATAGTTCTAATGGCATTCCCATAATATCCTTAATGTACCTTTTAGCTTCTGGAATTAAGTTGCTTGTAAGTAGTCTTGAATAAGTATTTCACAGTTTATCTTCCACACAGTGTGCGTCTGCAGTCCGTATCATGATTTATCCTGTTAGCATGACAACTAAGATTTCACTCAGTCTTTTGGCCCTCTGAATTCATTCATTTTCTTTTCAGAAAAACTCACTTGTGTAATGATGATCAAGGGGTTGCAGCTTCTAGCTGTATTTAAGACTTTTGCTCAGCTCTTCGTTGTTGCTTTGCAGGCAGTATGTGTTTATGCTGGTTTGGTTTGGGTGCACTCAGAAATGTTAGACTTCTCTTGTTCCCATGCCTTGACACCAAAGAAAGACAATTACCCTGGTGGAAGTATCCTATGTGTTCAATAATTTTCCATTGTTTTCTTACAGGACAAGTTGTCTTTATTTCTCTCTCTCTCTTTCTTTTTTAATTTATTGTTGGTTTTGATTTTGACAGCCTTTTGTCTAGTGGTGTTTAAGTGAGTAAATACTAGATTATTTGAATAACATATTTTATTAAAACAAAACAAACTAATTAACTCATTCTCCAGCTCTGTGCTCCAGTAATCCTTTAATGCAGACTCCTTGGAAATTGTATTACAGATAACTAACATAAATTAGAAATGTCAGATGTTTTTTAAACTTTTTTTCCAGATTTAAAAAGAGTCAATATTCTGAATGTCTATTGTTCATTTTGATAATTTCTCTAACTCTCTTGGCTAGTAGCTGCTATTCAAAGGGAGCCTTCACAATTTAGAGAAAACATGAATAGTCACTTATGTTTGTGTAACCAGTTGGAATAGTCAGTACTAAAACATTTACCACAAACATATAGTCATGATCAACTCATTTAACCTCACGTAGTTGATATTTTTTATAAAGCTCTTTTTGTTCTTTTTTTTTTTTTTTTTTTCCTATCAATGTGCACAAGAAGCTCGAGTATGAGTTACATTTTTACATAACAGGAATCTAACTACAGTGGTTAACAATCCACATGGATAATCAGATCAGATATTTATTTTGGACCTAAAATATCCTAAAATAAACTATATGAAAAAGAAAGAAAACAGGTAAATAAAGGTGGTTAATAGTAACTTTTGTTATGAAAATTTGATTCCACTTGAGTGAACTTGAGCTTTTCAGTGCTTTCAGTACTGCTGATTGGGTGGGTACATAGAACTACAAGCTGTTTCATTTAATACAAAAAGGACAGAAAGCTGAGTTTAGGGGCAGAAAGTAGTAGTTTGGTACCATCAGTCTGGAGTAGATGTAGTAGGAAACTGAGCCTGGCTAGAATAAAAGTGAGATGGACTGTTTTGTGAAGAATAGTTGGAGAAGAGCAAGGAGTCTTAGACTAAACGTAGTGATAAACTATCTAGGACTAAAGATATTGGGAAGTTATGGGACAGCCAGCTGAGAAAGCAGACACCCGAGGATGAGCAGACTGCTTGATTGGATATCTGGGTGGTAGAATCAGAAAAGAATGAATTAGGAATAGGAAGGGGAGGTCATAATTGTGAGTGTGCAGAAAAGTTGTGTCCACCAAAGTTCACTTGCTTTCTGATCTATAAATGGAGCATGAGACTACAGAGACTTGCTGTTCCTCTGCTGTCAGAAAACCTTCATCACAGGTAGTCTCTGATTCTGTGATCCATCCCTGTGCTATATTTTCAGTGGATACACCTGCTTTGAGGAAGGAAAATTATGTGGTAGAAGTCAGTGGATGCTTTTTGCTATTTTTTTTTTAGTTATCAAAATAAAAACATTCAGTCACCACATGCATTGCAGTGACATTTTGAATGCCCAGTATGTACTTTTTCTTTCTGGCTTCCACAGATTTTTCTTTGTCAAGCCATCTAATAGATGACTGTGATATGTTCATAATGTGAATATTCCCCCCTAGGCAATCTCTGATGGTTTCTTGTGTACATCTGCATTATAGTACAGCCCCTGTTTTTTGATGGGTGCTTATAAAATTGATTTTGAGACAAGGCTGTCATTTGGGTGGAAATCATTTAGATTATACATACAAGTGAGGTGCATGTACTAGTGAGGTGATTCATGGTTAATTAGAGGACACTAATGATGATGTTTTCTTACACGTTTGATTATCCAGCTCTAAGATTGTGTTCTTTTTATGTTCTTTTCACTTTGTAAATCTAAAACTGTATTCATAAATTTATTTTAGATATATACACATTGTTAAAGAGTTGTAAGAACAAGTAATATTTTAGATGTGGGCAAATTGTGGCCAAGGTGACAGAAAAAAATCTGTCATCTGTAAGTGTTTCTTCTAACTTTTCATTCACCTGCAATGAATGAAATAGTATATGAGTATGTGCATGACTAGCTAGAATGCCAGCCTGAAAATGGAAAAACTTGTTGCTTTATTCCTCCACTGAAGTTTCATGCACTGACTATTCTCATGTGGTACTCAGGTTGTGGTAGTCCTCTGCCCAAAATCTTTGTGTGTGATCATGGTGTCTTTTCAGAGGTCCTAACTGTGGTACTCCCCAGAAATGTTCTCAAGTGACAGGCAGGTCTTCAGCATTGCTCCTGCCAAAAAGACAGAAATGGTGACATTGGCTTTGTATCTGACCTACTGCATTTGTCAGCTAGGCATATTACATTTAGCGTTACTGGAACAGTAGTAAAATTTCTCTTACTGGATACTTTGATTTCTGTGATTATATGTATTTTAAATATTGTCTGATACATTATGCTTACCAATCAGTTGTCTCTAACTTCAAATTTTATTTTTATTTTTTTTAGAGAGCATGCCCCACTCCCCCCCCCACCCCCCTATTTTTAATATAATGAAGAACAGAAGGAAATTGAATTACTGAAATAATCATTAAATGGTGGCTTTTTTCAAAGTGATTTACATGGGATGTGTAATGTCCCTCATGTGCCTCACAGAACATCTTGTTTACATTGCAAGTTTACATTAGAAGTGCATCCAAAGCATCATGAAACAGAGTAACACCAATCATATAATCAAAGCCTACCGTCTCTCTAGATGGCTAGTAATGCTCTCAGTAACAAATGTTGAAAGTTAACGTGTTCCATCTTATAAATTTTAGTTCTATTCACTTTCTGCATGGGCTTCCATTAAGGGGAATTTTCTCAAGGTCACTTTTCTAAATACACGATATATTCCTTTACTTGTGTTTTTTTTTTGTTTGTTTGTTTGTTTGTTTGTTTGTTTTCTTCTTCTTTTTTTCTGTCCAGTAATTTCTTTCTTTCACTTTGGTTGCTGATGCCTAACATCTTAAATTGAGTTGTGGCCAAATAGAACTTCTTGCCTTCCTTCCTTGCCATTTTCTGTAACTCTGCCAAGAATGCACTTTGTTATTTTCTACCTTCTGTCTTAAAAGTCTGCTTATTACCCAGGCTATAAGAAGAACTATAGTATCTCCAAATCAAATTATTTAATCATTTTAATATTAATAGTGTTGTTTCTTATATTGGGGAAGAGTTATGCTGCTAAATATTTTTTAATAAAAGGTCATGCATGTATATTATATAAGTTATAGGAACTGATGATGAAAGCAAATTAAAATGGAAAGAAAACATTGTCTGCTCATGTGGAACAGTATTTAGTTGCCGCCTGTAAAGATTCCCATGCAGAAAATATTTTCCAGCTGGCATCTCTTCAGTTTTATGTAGCAGGCAAGACATATTTCTTCAATGCTGGTAGAAGAATGAGCTTCTAAGATAACAATTTTAACTGAGAAAATTTAAATAGGTTATAAAAATGTATTTTCTCTGATGTGATTGCTTAACAGGGCTTTAATTGTGAGGTAGAAAGTGAGATAGCCTAGTTTACCTGCTATACCTCTATTCTGGGCATTTAGCAATGTAGTTTGTGTTTTGTTCTAACATTCAAAGTTTAACAGTACTACCTGATTTCCAACAAATTTGTTATTAATTTTATGTAAAGGACTAAAATAATTATTATTTTTTAATAGTAATTCATGGACTTATCTGTAGATAACATTGCTGTGGTTTTGAAACAGTACTTAATAATCTTCACTGAATGCTGCTGAAAACTCAAGAAGTTGATAAGTGCAGTTCAATAGTATTTACATGGAGTGTGAAATCCAGAGGAAAATGGTTTCTGAGCCAGACAATTGGTAGAATCTATATTATTAGGCTAGTTTCAATCCGAAATAATTCTACTTTAATCAATGCTGTTATTATCATTTAATGAGGCAAATAAGACCAGGACTTGGCATTTGTCATAAGCAAAATATTGAGAAATATATATATATATTTATATATATGTAATATATATATACGATATATAATATATAATATATAATATATAATATATAATATATATGTATATATATATATATATATATATACTTTTTGTTTGTTTGTTTGTTTTCTTTATTTTAGATAATAGTCTTGTCATGGCTTTCAGTACTGACTGTGGGATTGTGGGGTCTGCTTACTCCCCCACCTTCCTTCTCAGGTGAATTTGTCCCTTATAGTGCTACTATATAGCTTATTATTTTGTTACTTTTTAATGATTCAAATTGGTGCATTAGCTTAAAATATTAATATTTTCTGGGAAGTACTTTAATCAGTTGTGTTCTCAGAGTTGGCCCTAGGTTGTGCCATAAGATCTTTTTGTTAGCTAGGAAACTAGGTGTAAATGATACTGGTATTTGGGTTGTCTTTGAAAGGCATTAATTGTTCAAACTGTGTCTAGCCATATTCCAAATGTAAGATCATTTGCCACTCTAGACTGAGGACATGTAGAGTCCCAAATATATCTTTGCAGAGGGTCAGTCCGTCATGGTCCCAGCTTGTCCAACAAAATGAACACATTGGAGGGCAAGTGTACTGAGGATTCTCTGCTTTCTCTGAAATGCCAAGAAAAGAGAGAAGGAGAACGCATGTAGACAACCCACAGCTGACCATACACTTGTGTGATAACAAGAACTGTTGCGCTGTTCTTAAGTTTACCAGACAAATCCTCTTTGCCATCCAGAAATAGTGTGTAGGTAGAAGAGAAGAATAGTTCAGTCATCCATAGCCCAACTCCAGTTGCCTCACAACAACTTGAGGCCAAATATATGGACAAAAAGTAGTTTCAAATAATTGCCAAAAAGCTATTTTTGTGAGATAACAGCTGCACTTATTCACATTACATTACCACACACAAGATTGCTTTGGTAGTCTGATGAGTGCTACAGAGTACCAGAGACTCATTGCATCGGTGACTTACACAGCAAATATTTGGAGTATGTGATGTATCAAACCTCTTTGAAGAATATCTAGATGCAGGAAGATGAGATTGTGTTGTGTATGTCTGATTTTCTTTTATTTAGAGGACTAGAAGAAAACAACTATGAATTAATCAAATACCTCTAGGAAACCAGGGATCTAGGCATCCTAAGTCTACCTTACTTTAGCCTTGCGTGTCTTCAGAAAGATCTGAATTACTTGCAACAATGATCTGTTCCTGTGGTAGCACTAGTTAAACTCACTGTAAATAAAAAATAAAAAATATATATATATATTAAAAAAAAAAAAAGACAGAAAAAAAAAAAGACTATAGCATCATTGAAAAGCTATTCAGAAGTTTTAAAAATTTATTATTATTTTTTTATTTATATTTATTTTTTTCAGGATTTTGACAGTCTCCCTGCTGGTACTTTGATAGATTGGATGTTTTCTGAAACTTTCCATAGCAGGCTATTATACCCCTCTCCAGGCCCATTCTTCTCTCCCTTGATTTTTGTCCCATTTACATCTGTTTCTTTAGTAAGATATCATAAAAATGTCTTCCAAGTCCATTTGCACCGTATGCTTAATATCATCTTCAGAACACCGAGCAGAATGCAAAATGACTGAACTATTTTGAATAGAGTAAACAACTCTGTCTGGATTTTTAAAATCACCACACTCCTTTTTTATTTCCTTTTTGGAGAATATCTGACTTTGAATTGTTTGTACTGTTCTTTGCCTAAGGATGTGTTTGCATACTGAAGTCTTTGATTTGAATAGATGAATAGACTAACGTGTTTGTGTTTTCCCTCAATTTTCATAATTTTAGCAGAACAAAAAGTGCAAGGAGAGTCTTAACTGAGTAATTTAGCATATTTTTGCATTGAGACATAGTTTTGTGTACTATGGGACAATGCAGCTCAACTATATGGCAGAAAATGTGAACTGAAAATGATGGGAAGAAAAGCAAACATGAAGATGATCTCTTTTGCAACTCTGAAACAGTCAATGACTACAAATTAGTTACAGCTTTAGTGACAGACAAGCAAACTTCAAGTGTTCTCTAAAGAAGAACTGTAAAAAAAAAGGCTGTATGTTAGTCATCTTTGTATAATAGACTCAAACAAATGTGTTTTTAACCATAGAAATCTTTTTTTCTGTCTACATCATGATACTCAGGATTACATAGCAGTTAGAACAATAGGTCCATGAAAGACCTTGTGACCTAAGAAAGCAATTTTTCTTACTGAATTTCAGACTCTTTTTACTCCTATAAAATTCTTTAATACTTCAAATTATTATTGAAGTTGCATATAGAATAGAGTCTAGTTTTCATGTCTTCAAAAGAGGTAGAGTTTTGTTGCATTTGAATTGCTCTTACAGAGAGGTGTGATGATTGAAGAGTGTACCACAAACACAGTTTAAAAAGAAATTAGTTTTGGCCATTTATTCTCTCTGATTCAGTTCTAGTTGAATATTACATGACTTTGAGGGAATGCTTAGAAACATGAGCTTTTCAAGTATAAACATGAAGCAGACAGGTTTTCTTAAATGTATGTCATCATTTGTCCTAAGTTTCTCTTTTTTGGCAAGTCACTGTTTCCCCTCTGTCTGAGCTGCAGGCACCTTTATGGCTGACATGGCTGTGGAGTGCTGCACAATAAATTCATCTTTTAAGTACAAAGTCTTACATCTAAAACTCGTTTGGAGGGTTAGTTGTTTGTACATGGAAGAATTCAAGGGTGATAAATCTGTAAGTTTTTTGCCTGTTCTATAGAAAGCTATACAGATATTGAACTAATTTCACATTATAAAATTTTATTTATTTATTTATTTATTTATTCCAGCCATGATAAAACAGCTAAACTATATCATTTTCTTTCCTCAGGAAATGTGTTGTATATCCCAGTTCAATGTCATTTTTCAACTAGAATTATAAGGTTTTGCTATTCTTAAATTTAAGTTCAGACTCAGTTCTGCTTACTTCATACTAAGGTATTAAATACTCAAAAGATATTTAAGCTAATATTTTCTAAAATGAAAGCTGGGCAGTCGAATTATAAAATGGAGATTTCTGTTTATTGATCAAGAGAAACTATTCATAGTTTTTCTCAGTCATTAAAGTGATTTTGCAACACTTAATTGTACAATAAAAATAAAAATAAACTAAATAACTTTTTAGTATTTTCAGACCTATTTTCAAAAGAATAAATAAAGAATGTTATTTTGTTCAGTCATGTTGTAATCTTAACTTCTACAGTGAAGTAAACTGAACTCTGTTTTGGGCCCCTTCACCTTCAGAATCTGTACCTAAACATTATTCTTTGAGTGGCAAAGTTTTGAGCTCTTTTTGTGTGTTATAGCTGTATTCTCCCTCCTTTTATGAGAGTTATTAGAAATAACTCTTATATCTGCTGAAGTCTTGAGAAGTTCTCGTCACATGTGTTCAGTTCTGTGGAGCTATCTTCATTACATGTTTTCTAACACACAGTCTTACTTCTCCCTGGTCTTCCTCAGTTTCTTACTCTCTGGCTATGTTTACATTAGCAAGTAGCACTGTCCAACAGGAGTGGACTTGTATAACACAGCAGTAGACTCTCAGGATACAGTAGTTGTATATATTCTGGGTGCTATACTTTGGGCTAGATCTGGTCTAATCCTTTAGATCAGTCCCAGTTACAGAATAGGATGTTTTAGGTGTGGACTACACCTCCAAGTTTTGCCCCATTCAAAAGGGATCCCATACATATTCCTTGAGAAGCTCCACAGTGTAAGCTACATCATGAGAAAGAAGGAAGATGAGAATTTCTGCACCGGCACAATCATGGTCAAAAGACAAATTATGATGTTAATGCACTATCTGTTTCTCCTGTTTAACTCCAGAAGATCAAAGTTAGAGAAACAGTTTGAGTTGCATTCACATATCCAGTTTTTAACAAGCAGCTAATAGGATTCAGAAGCTTAATGCACTTCTGTTGCTTGATTTGATTCTTCAGTTTAATCTTCTGTGGGAAGGTTGTACTCTGTCTGCAAGATTTTCAGTATGAATTTATTGCAATGTTTGCAGGAGGGACAAAATGAATCAAATAATTTGTGCTAATTTTCTCTAGTGTTTTACCAAGCTCTGGCCGAAAAGTACTTTACATCTGTCAGTGTTAAATATAGAAATGTATTAAGAATAAACCCTCAAAATTCTTGGGCACTGGATTTACTTTCTCTTTTAAAAATGAGGAATGATATTGATGATATGAGATTTTTATGTTGTTTAGAGATGACTGGGACCCAGTTTATTCTACATGATCCAGCTTGCCTACCACAAATCCTTCAACACCATGCCACGTTAGAATAGCTGTCAGCTAGTAAGCAATTTTCACTTGTTCTTATGCCATAAACTATTGGTTATGTAAATTCTCCTAAGGAAAATAACAATTTATGTGTTGATTCTGCAGGTTGGAAAAAAGATCTGCAGCCTTTGCTTCTATTATGGTAACGCTGTCTGTAACAGAACAATATCACAACATTTTTCATTCTTACTTTTTAGTGGTATCCATGTAGTTTATGTGTTTTGTTGTTGTTGTTTGTTTGTTTTTTTGTTTGTTTGTTTTGTATGTATATCTGTAAAATTCTGGTGACTCTCAGAAAGCTGTCAGACAATGTAGGCATTTCAGTATTAAATTTTTAATATGTTGACATGATGTTGTTTTGGAATTTAGCCACATTAAGAATCAGTTTGACTCTATATTTTATGTGTTTTATTATTTTTATGTCACTTTTACCACCAATCCATTGAATTGGAATTAATGAGGATTGAGAATACATCTAATGCACACTTTGTAGCAGACTGCTTAAATTAATTTGTGGCCAGCATAATATTTTACCATATCAGCTATTTTGCAGCTAGTGATTATAAATTTGATAGTTTTTGTAGATTACACTAGAGTTTTCTGAGGTAAAATGATGATAATGGTCTAGAGCAAATGCACCATTTTTTTTTCGTGGTTAATGCAAACCCATAATTTCTATGTTCAACTGGTTGATTACTCTTCTACTACTATCATGAGCTAGCTTTTTGTGTGTGTATGCATGTGTTGTGTGGTTTCACACTGATGGACAATTCAACTCCTTATCAACTGTTCTTTCACTCCCCCTCCTCAAAAGCAGAGGGAGGGAAGAAAGTATGATGGAAAGAAAAACAGGCTCACAGCCTTAAAACAAGGTGCATCCTTGAGATAAAGATAATTGAATTAAAAGGAGAAAAAATAAAGAAGAAAAAAAAAAAGTAGAAGAAGAAGAAGAGAAAAATAAAAAGGCTATATGGAAACAAAGAGAGCAGAAAAACAGAAAAAAAAAAAATTCTCTAGTTCCTATCATGTTTGCCTCCTCTCCTCTCCTCTCCTCTCCTCTCCTCTCCTCTCCTCTCCTCTCCTCTCCTCTCCTCTCCTCTCCTCTCCTCTCCTCTCCTCTCCTCTCCTCTCCTCTCCTCTCCTCTCCTCTCCTCTCCTCTCCTCTCCTCTCCTCTCCTCTCCTCTCCTCTCCTCTCCTCTCCTCTCCTCTCCTCTCCTCTCCTCTCCTCTCCTCTCCTCTCCTCTCCTCTCCTCTCCTCTCCTCCCTTGCACGTGCTAGTAGCCTCGTGATCACGAGCACTGGTCCTCATGGGGGACTTCAATTACCCAGACATCTGCTGGGTAAGCAACTCGGCCAGGCATGAGCAGTCCAAATGGTTCCTACAATGCGTTGAGGATAATTTTCTGATGCAGGTGGTGGAGGAGTCGATGAGGCGGGGGGTGCTCCTGAACCTCGTTTTTACCAACAGGGATGGCCTTGTTAGGGATGTGAAGGTTGGGGGCAGCTTGGGTTGCAGCGACCATGAGATGGTGGAGTTCCAGATGTAACTAGGCAAAGGAAGTAAAGCTAAAAGCAGGATTGCTACCCTGGACTTCCGAAGAGCCAACTTCAACCTCTTCCGGGACCTGCTTGCGAGTATCTCATGGGATAGGTTGCTAGAAGGCAAGGGTGCTTGTGAGAGCTGGGCTACATTTAAGCAGCACTTCTTCCATGCTCAGGGTCAGTGCATCCCAAAGAATAGGAAATCAGGGAAGGGAGGCAGGAAACCTGCGTGGATGAGCAAGGAGCTCATCAATAAGATCAAAAGGAAGAGGATGGTCTATGAAATGTGGAAAAAGGGCCTGTCCTCTTGGGAGGAATATAGATGTGTTGTCAGGGCCTGCAGGGACGCGACAAGGAAGGCTAAAGCGCACGTAGAGATGAGGCTTGAGAAAGAGATAAAAGATAATAAGAAGGGTTTTTTTCAAGTATGTAAACAGCAAGAGGAAGACTAGGGATAATGTGGGTCCCTTGCTGAATGAGTGGGGTGTCCTGGTCACAGGAGATGCTGAGAAGGCAGAGATACTGAATGCTTCCTTTGCTTCAGTCTTTTCTTCAAGGACACTGCCCCGGGACTCCTCATCCCTGGCAATAGGACAAAGGGTCTGGGAAATGAAGGGCTCCCCCCTGGTGGACGTGGGAGTGGTTCAGGAGCGTCTGAATGGGCTCAACGCACACAAATCCATAGGTCCCAATGGGATGCATCCGCGTGTGCTAAGGCAGCTGGCAGATGTGATCGCCCAACCACTCTCTATCATCTTTGAAAGGTCCTAGAGAACAGGTGAGGTGCCTGAAGACTGGAGGATAGCCAATGTCATTCCGGTCTTCAAGAAGGGCAGGAAGGAGGATCTGGGAAACTACAGACCAGTCAGTCTCACCTATGTCCCTGGAAAGGTATTGGAGCAGCTTGTTCTGGATGCTGTCTCCAAGCAATTGGAAGAGAAGGTTATGAGGAATAGTCAGCATGGATTCACCAAGGGGAAGTCATGTTTGACCAACCTCATTGCCTTCTATGATGGCATCACCAACTGGGTAGATGGGGGGAGAGCGGTGGATGTCATCTACCTTGACTTTAGCAAGGCTTTCAATACTGTCTCCCATGACATCCTGATAGCGAAGCTGAGGAAGTGTGGGCTAGAGGAGTGGACAGCAAGGTGGGTTGAGAACTGGATGACTGGTCGAGCTCAGAGGGTGGTGATCAGTGGAGCAGAGTCTGGCTGGAGGCTTGTGACTAGCGGTGTTCCCCAGGGGGTGGTGCTAGGTCCGGTCTTGTTCAACATCTTCATCAACGACCTTGATAAGAGAATAGTGTCTGCCCTCAGCAAGTATGTTGATGAAACTAAGCTGGGAGGAGTGGCTGACACTCCAGAAGCCTGTGCTGCCATTCAGCGAGATTTGGACAGGCTGGAGAGATGGACAGGAAGAAACCAAATGAGATTTAATAAGAGCAAGTGTAGAGTCCTGCACCTGGGAAGGAACAACCCGAAGTATCTGTACTGGCTGGGGGATGACCTGCTAGAGAGGAGCTCTGAGGAGAAGGACCTGGGGGTCCTGGTGGATGACAGGTTGACCATGAGCCAGCACTGTGTCCTCGTGGCCAAGAGGGCTAATGGGATCCTGGCGTGCATTAAAAGGGAGGTGATCCTTCCCCTCTACTCTGCCCTGGTCAGGCCTCACCTGGAGTACTGTGTCCAGCTCTGGGCTCCCCGGTACAGAAAAGACAAGGATCTCCTGGAAAGAGTCCAGCGGAGGGCCACAACGATGATACAGGGCCTGGAGTATCTTCCCTATGAGGAAAGGCTGAGAGACCTGGGTCTGTTTAGCCTGGAGAAGAGAAGACTGAGAGGGGATCTCCTTAGTGTATATAAATATCTGTGGGGTGGGGGACAGAAGGATGTAGCCAACCTCTTCTTAGTGGTTTGTGGGGATAGGACAAGGGGCAATGGCTGCAAGTTAGAGCACAGGAAGTTCCGCACTGACATGCAAAAGAACTTCTTCACGGTGAGGGTGACAGAGCATTGGAACAGGCTGCCTAGGGAGGTTGTGGAGTCTCCTTCTCTGGAGATATTCAAGGCCTGTCTGGATGCCTACCTGGGCATCCTGCTCTGAGGAATCTGCTTTGGCAGTGGGGTTGGACCCGATGATCTTTCGAGGTCTCTTCCAATACCTACAGTTCTGTGATTCTTCCCTTCCCTTCCCTTCCCTTCCCTTCCCTTCCCTTCCCTTCCCTTCCCTTCCCTTCCCTTCCCTTCCCTTCCCTTCCCTTCCCTTCCCTTCCCTTCCCTTCCCTTCCCTTCCCTTCCCTTCCCTTCCCTTCCCTTCCCTTCCCTTCCCTTCCCTTCCCTTCCCTTCCCTTCCCTTCCCTTCCCTTCCCTTCCCTTCCCTTCCCTTCCCTTCCCTTCCCTTCCCTTCCCTTCCCTTCCCTTCCCTTCCCTTCCCTTCCCTTCCCTTCCCTTCCCTTCCCTTCCCTTCCCCAGACTGAACATCCCCATCTCTCTCAGCCTTTCTTCGTAAGAGAGGTGCTTCAGCCTTCTGATCATCTTTGTAGCCCTCCTCTGACCACTCTTGCTCCCCAGGGGCTGCCTTTATAGGACAGAGGAAGGCCTGCTCCTGTCTCTGCCTACACCTTGTCAGCCACCCTCACGAGGGCTGCCGGGTCCTGAGAGCTGCCTTGAGGTGCCGTGGTGTAGGGAACCCCCTGCATGCCACGATCCTCCACTCCAGTGCAGAACGTGCCTGCCTTGGAGCCTATCACCTTGGCAAGTGAGTCCAAGACACCATATGGCATGGAATATCCCTTTGATCAGGTTAGGACCAGCTGCCCTGGTGATGTTCCTTCCCCACCTCTTGCCCACCCACAGCCTACGGGCTTTTGGGGGATTGGAGAGAGACTTGATGCTGTGCCAACACTGCTCACTGGCATGATGCCAATGCAGTTCTAGCTACATGTGCAGAGCAAAACACTATATGGGCTGCTGCAGAGAACATTACCTCCATCCCAGTCAGACCATATACATTTGTCTGAAGAGGATGTTGTATTTTTGCAAATACTCAGGTGCAATAACGTCATCTTTGTGATCCTGAGTCCAATATTAAACACACATATTTTTCTTTTCTAGCTTTTCCCTTGTGCTACCTTTAAATAAAAATTTTCTTAGTGCTAACAGCTGTCTTCTAAACTGATAATAGGAGTTGGAATTACGTAGCACTAACCTTAATTACATGCTTCAGGCTCTCATCTTTTGCAGCGGCTCTGTCAAATGCAGAGTATATTTTGTCTGAGATAAGAATGTTTAATCAGATCGACATGAACAAAGTAAAGCTAAAGAATTTGCTCATCTGAATTTCTTTGAATGCGTTAGAAAACTCATGTGCAACTTGCTTATCATGTAATTGTAACTAGATGAATTATCTCTGTATTTCTACGGGGCTGGAATGATGTGTTTGTTAGGTCTTTCTCTACAAAATTGTGGCAGTTGTTTATGGTTACTTTCACTTAATATCGGTTTGCCTTAAATAATTTCCTGTACCAATTTTAAGTCATACCTCTCCCTCTGCTCTCTCTGTTCTTCAAATAAACATGTTGTTAAGTTTACTTTGTAGCTATACCCAATTTATTAAAAATATATATACATATATAAATAACCCTTTATTTTATGTAGCATTTTTGAAACATCCATAATAAGATTTGATGATGAAATGCAGATAAGAATATGACTTAATTATTCTCCCTGAAAAGATTTGGTACATTCACAAATCCTGTACATAGATTCTGTTTTGGAGCAGTAACATTTCATATCATGATATGACCTAGTAAACCAGATGGAAGTGGGAGCCAAACACTACTCAGAAGAGGTGTAGAAATGTAAGGGACACTCAAATTGTTCTGTTGTCACAGAAAAGTACAGTCCAACCCCTATATTTATTTGTCAGTTTCCATTATGAAATCAGCTGTGCTGCCTTCCTACCCTCATCCAGAAAGGCCGTTTCAGAGCCTTAAATGTACATTCCTCAGAGCATTCATTAGCAACTGTTGTCTGGTTTTCAGCCTCAATTTACTCATGTCCACTTCACAAGCATTGGTTCTTATGTCACTATTTGTCTACTACTTTCTTTCCCTTCTTTGAGATCATCTAACTATGCATTTCTAAAGAACAATCACACTACATTTCCAGACTTTTTTTTTTCCTTCTGAGTAAGTCAGTTTTCTTCCTGTTTCTTCTTTTATAACATTGGCAGTTTCTCTGCTCATGCTTGGAGCTTACCTCCACATTTATTCTGGTGTGAGTTCATTTTTTCAAAATCTGGAAACAGATTACATGTTCCAGATGAAGTGTCTCCTATGCAAGGGTTTGGTAAAAAGGCTTTAATAGCTGTCCACTTCTATCAGAACACTTCTGATGCATCTTAAAATTTCATTTGCCTTTTTCACAGCTGCATCATGCCAGTGATTTATAGCCAACCTGCGATCAATAAATACAGCCAGGCTTTTTTATCATTTTTAGCTGATGTATTCTCATTCTGTATCATGGATTCATGTTAATAGTCCTTTGCCCTTGTTCTATTACACTTCATTCCATTTCAATTATAAACCTCAAAGGCACCTAATTTTTCCTAGGTAATATTCTGTTCCTCCTTTGTATTGATGTCTCCCAACTTCATGCCATCATCCATTTTCATCATAGCAAATCTACCTTTTGTGTGAAAGCCATTTAATAGAACTAAGACACAAGACTTAGCCATAAGGAATTCTGTTTTCCTGCATGACAATACTGAAGTTTTCTTACATATTATCCTTTTGTTAGTTTCTTACTCACGTGTGTAAGACTTCAATGATGTTTCATGTTTTATTTGTTTGTAAATTAATACATATTCACTGCTATTAATTTAGTCTCTATGGTTAAACACCAAGAGAGAGACAAATAAATAAGAAGTCTGTGGGAGAAGCAGAGATTAGGAAATGTCCAAAAAGAATGTGGGGCAAACACATAACAAGGCTTATCAGCAACAGAAATAAGGAGACATTTCCTTAGAAATGAAAGCAGCTGTGCTGAGTTTGAAGACCACTGAAATGTTGCTGGACTGACATCAAACTCCAAAAAGAATCCAGCCTGTGGGGTGGAAACGTGTATTTCCAAACCCATTTCTGTTCTCCTTTAGTTGTCTCTGTATTTAAAAAAAAAAAATAATAATAATAATAAATATATATATATATATATATATATACACTTTATGCTTTTAACATAATCTTCATTTCCAAAGTTCTTTGGCATTTTGGGGATGCTTATATAGATAGATTCACTTCACATTTCTGGGCAGCTTGGTGTCATCACTTCTGTCTTTTTCTACCATTCAACTATAGATTCCCTTGTGAAATTATCAGATGCTGTACTGAAATTCAAGACTGATGTTGAGAAAATCATTAGGGATACCAGATTAGCATGAGAGAATATAGCTTGATTAAAAGTATGTTTTATATGCTAAAATTGCATATATGGAATAAAGGCTTCATGTGTTAGCTATACATCTGTTTTCTAGTGAGACCACAAGCCTGCAGCTAGTCAAGACCTTTCCCATGATCTGTATTACTGGCACTCTGTTTGCCATATAGTATTATTAATAACTTGAATTATTAAATTATTAAACCCTCTATCTATTAGACTTGCAGTTTCATGTATTACTTATTTCCATTTTCTAGGACATAAACTCATCTATCTCATCCCTCTTACCTGCGATCATTGGACTTTTATTCCAGTTCTCTCAGCACTGTAATTTTTATCTCTAGGTACCATAATGTCTTAAGCACATGGCACAAAATTTTAACTGTTACAAAAACTGACAGTTCATCTCTCTTACCTCTTCCTAATCCCTGAACTTGCAGAAGGATTTGCAGACACTTGCTCAGAGAATTGGTAAATACAGACACAAAGATGGGAAGTTATTCCAAACAGGTAAATCATCACAGCTTCTTTGACCTTAGCTGTGACTCACGGACTCAGGGTTCCTGAAATGCATGACTTGTTCAAAGCTTCCAAGCAGGTTGAGGAAGACTGCCTGAAAGCCTATTAAGCTAGCAGGCAATGCCTCTTTTAATATATTAAGCTTTGAGTCTGACTTTGGAACAAGTTAATATATTGAGTATATACTTACAGGAGAGATTAAATTAGTGACTGATCTGTGCATAGGTGAAGCAAGGACAGAAAAATGTTGTTGTCACCTCTGTATAAAGAAAATTACATGTAATAGGAAAAAGACAATAATTAGCCATGACATACCTTTTTTTTTTTTTTAATTCTATAAGGTGTTTATTAAAATTGATTTTCCTAAATTCCTAATTATTCCTATTTTATTTTCTAATTAAAAAAAAAAAAAAAAAGCCATGCACTAAAGTTTTCTATACTTTCAAAATGTAAGTAAATTGAAAATTTGCATTCTATGTTCTAGAAGGACGCAAATTAACTAACTGATAATGGTAAGCAAAAAAATGTCATAACAAAAGTTTCTTATTACATGTATTTCAGCTCTAACTGTTCTGATCTTCATCACACATTTTCTGTGAGTATTAAGTGAATTAAAACAATTCTTTTACTGGAGTCCTGAATCTCATACATTTTACAACTCACATGTGAGAATTCCATAAACATAAACATGAAATGTAATTTAAAGGTAGTAAATAATACAGACATGTTAATGTCTTATTCTAGTGTGTTAATGTGGTTGTTTTGCTTATCTAGGCAGTTGGGCTCCACCACAGCCACTCTCTCACACCCCCACCTCATAAAAAAAAGTGGGAGAAAATACGATGGAAAGGGCACAAGGGTTGAGATAAGGACAAGGGGGTCACTCAGTTATTGTCATGGGCAAAACAGACTCAGCATAGGGAGATTAATGTAATATATTAACTATTACTAACAAGTTAGAGCAGTAAGAAACTAAAACAAACAAACAAACAAAAAAAGCCAAAACAAAACATGTTGCTGTTGTTTTGTTTTGTTCTGTTTTTTTCCCTTTCTTAAATCTGCTCTCACAGGGGCACAAACAACATCACTTATTGGATTGGTTCTGGCCAGCAGCGGGTCCTTTTGAAGGCAGCTGATGTGGCTCTTATCTACTTTCAAGGGGCAGCTACTAGACTCTTCTCATAGAGACTAACTCTGCAGCCACCCTGCTACCAAAGCCTTGCCACATAAACCCAATAGAGTTTAAAAGGACAAAATTGGTGTAATTATTATTGTAGTATAGTTATTAACCATTCTGTTAGACCGTACGGTATATATAACCCTAAATGTACATATTTGGCAGATGATAACCAGTGTATCATGACTTCAGTAGCAGGTAGAACATGTTAGACTCTTGGCTTTCCTCAGGTTGGAACAAGTACAATGCCACTGAAAGTGTTGGAGAGGGTTTGGCCCTTGGTATCAGGGTTTACAGCCATCCTTTATTTGCGCATTAAAATATTTATTTTTATTTTTTTTTTAATTGAGGTCCAGCTGAGCCAGACAGATGACTTGCTTTTCATGATTACCTCCTGACGGTTTGTGAGAAGTAGCTCATGAATCACCATGAAGAGAACTTTCATCAATGTTGTGCATATGTGACTTGGGACTCTTTGTCGTGTTTCTTTTAGTAGGGTCCAGTCTGAACCATTTTACTATTAACTTTTGTTATTGTCTCTTGGTAAAAATACTAGCTCTGTGGTAGAGAGACTCTCATTACACTTCCTTTTGTGGGGATTGAGGAGGGGCAAGAAACTGAAATATTAAGAAACAGGAATTGAGGATTGAGAGTGGGGTCTGTTTGTTTAGTACCTTTTTTTTTTTTTTTTTTTCCATCCACACATTTTAAGATCAAGTAATGCTACACAGTTAACAGTTTAAAACCCTTTCCTATAAATCAAAGACATTAAACAAACATAATTCCACAGTGCAGACTGGGGAAGATAGTGGTGGAGCAATATCCCACTTGCAAAGTCATTCTTGTTCTAAAGTATTCTATTTCCCATAAACTTAATAGAAGGCTTACAGTATATCCTTAAGTGAAATCAGTCTGAATTAATGTGTTTGAATGAAATCTGTATCTTTTTCATGAACATATATAGCAAATGAAAACAAATGTAGGTATTTCAAATATCAGAGTTGCTTAAAAGAGTAAGTAGAATATCTAAATATTCAACGAATCATGATAATGTCTTTGTGTGTTCTGGAAAATTAGGGTGGTCAGATTATCTCTTATTTTTTAGTTTGATTGTTTTGCATTATTACGGGATTACAGAGGAAGAAATATAAAACTGACAAAACAAACAGAAGTTTTAAGACTTCATGTAAGTATTAGGAATGCAATTTTTAGAAAGTAATCAAGTTATTTTCCAGATACAGTGGGCAAAGTGGAGGAACTTGTAAAAGACCTTCTATAGCTATAGCTGAATTTTAGATTTCAATGATAGCTAAAAGTTCTGGGGGGAGAGGGGGAAGCACATTAAACACTTATATAGCAACAAAAGTCTTCTAGTATGTTTTGTGCTATAACAATATGCAGGACAAAAGGAACAATGTTTCCATTGATAAACTTCTTACTTATAGCACAACCTGATAGCTGGAATTTGAGTTTACAGACTGGGAATATTTGAATATTTAGTTTCTTGCTTCCAGAAATTATTTCTGAGACTTTGTTAAGTCAGTCCTGAAATCCTGTGGAAGATTTTAGGAAATATATTCCCACTTCTGTTCGGGCAAAATCATCTGTTTGTTTTTGTTTGTTTGTTTAAGCTAATTAAGAATTTGATTCCATTGTTACTTGGAATAAATACATCTTGTAAAAGAATTTTAATTGGTAGTTAGTAAGAGAAACATATAAAGAACAGAAGCCTAGAACATACCTGACATAAAAAATTAGAGAAATAACTGCAATAGTAATTTTCCTATGCTCATGTCACCTTAGAACTTTAAAGCAGATTTTGTGGCAATGCCACAGAATGGTGGGCTGACCCCTGACAGAAAACCCTCTCTCCTGCAAAATTGGGAGTACACAGAAGGAAGGCAAGACTGAGATAATGTCAATTTAACAGTGGAGCAAATGCTGCTTATGCAAACAAAGCTAGATAATGAAATTATTCACCAAATCCCATTGGTAAGCCACTATCCAGCCATGTCCTGGGAAGTAGGGCCTTAGCACGTGTAACATTTAGTTAGGAAGACAAATGCCATAACCATAGATATTCCCCTTTCCTCTTTTCCATGTGTTTTTATTTCTGGGTGCAACATTGTATGTTATGAAATATCACTGTTCAGTTTAGTTTAGCAGTTCCAGCTTTGTTCTCTCCCAACTTCTTGCCCATCCAAAGCCTACTTGCTTGTGGGTCAGAGTGAGAAAAAGAGAAAACCTTGTTGCTTACAAATAGCTAAAACACTGGTGTAGTTTCTACAGTGTTTTAAGAGTCACAAATCCAAAACATATCACCATGCAGATAGCTATGAAGAAAATTCTCTCCAGTCTCTGTACATGAAATTATATAGTTGTACATGAAATAATATATATTTGGTGGGTTTGTTGTTCTTTTTTTGTTTGGTTGGTTTTGTCTGTTTGTTTGTTTGTTTTCTTTTTTTCCCCAGAAACTTTCCCAAACTTGTTAGTATACCAATAAATAATAACAATATAAGGATTACTGGATGTGGATATATTAATGTACAGGACAGCTTAAATGTTTAAAACATTTTGGTATGCTTCCACCATTTGTTCTTTTATTTCGGTCTTGATTATTGAACAAATGTCTATCAGCTGATATTGTCATGAAACGCATATGATACTCATACATAGCTCCCTAGTGAATATAATTTAATTTATGAACTGTCACATGTTTGACTATACAAATGTTTTGTTTATCCTATTAGTTGTTTCTCATTTTAACAAGAAGCTTTGTTTAACTTTATTGTGCTTTGTTTAACTAGCAGTGAAAAAAAATGATTTTTTTTTTCTTTGAGTATATTTATAGTATAATGACAGAGTCATAAATCCATACTGTACACGACTATATCTTGAAGTTAATTTTATGTGTAAAATCTCAGTTCTTTCTAACAGTCAATGTTTCCCAAGAAGATTAGAGTTTCCCAGCTACGAGAGATAAAATCAGTTTATAGTCAGTCACTGCAGAACCCACGGAGCTTTGGAAGTGATTAAACAGAAAGAGATGCTCTGAACAGACAAGAGCATCCTGCTCTGAACAGACAAGAGCATCCTGTGAAAAAATTATAGTCTTGACTGGCAAGTCTGTTGTAAACCTATAAATCTGTGAGAAAGGGTCAGCTGCTTTGTGTTGTGAGTTACTTACTCTAACCTTTTTAGAGTGTGAGCAAATTGAAGTGCTCCCCTCAAAAGTAATTAATAGGTAACATTTTTGTCTAAGCATCAATGATCTGGCTGTATTGTTTTGACTTCTGTTTAAACCTTAGAAGGGAACTAAACTTCCTGCTGAGCAAATGGAGTTTCTGACATAGTCATAAACACTGATTTTTTTGTTTGTTTGTTTGCATATTGCAAGCTTGCACTTACTGGTCTCTTTGAGAACTGTAGTATAAGGAGCATTCTTATTCATACTGCTAAAGATATGGGAATGGTCTGAAACAGGTGCCTGGAAGCACATTAATAACAGTGAAAGCTTTAGCTTGTTTATGATCCCAACCCATTAAATGCAATAAGAGATGTCTGCAATTAAATATATCAAAGAGCTGAATTGAGATACATCTTTTCTGGTACTCCCTAGGGAGCATCATAGCAGACAAAGTATTCAATCTAAAGGCTGAATATCTCAGAATGAAGGGAAATAAGTGAATACAAAGGGAATTACTGGTTTAGGAAACAAGGGATTTTTTTTTTTTTCCCTCTCCCAGCATATAATCTTTCTACATGAATTATTCTTGGATTATCTCCAGCCATGTTCTGAAAGCTGAATCTGAGATTCTGAATGTTTTCCGATTCCCAAATCATGCAGTCAGAAAAGAGCAAATGTAACCAGTGCTCTGTTGCACCTTTCTGTTTACACATATGAGCGTTCATCTTTTTGACTATTCTTCTTCTTCTGGCATTATTGTTGACACAGAGCACCAAGCTGGAAAGCAGAGATAACCGTGTGTCACTACTCTGGTTTGACAGATACTCTGACTCAAACCTCTTTCCTTCCCTTTCCCTTTTCGTTATTGCACAGGTGGTGAAATCTTATTAGAATTGATTTAGTGGGTGGCAGAGCAGGTACATAATTCTCATCTTCATTCCCTTTTGCAGCTTAAACAACATTTTGAGGCATAAAATAAAATTTAATCTTTCCAAGGAAAGATGCTAATCTGAAACTGACTTTTTGCTCTGTATTGGGTTCCTGCTGATTTTGATAACAGCTCATGATTTGTGGAGATTTAGCATGAATTGAAATGTCAGCTTGCAACTTACACTTCAGGCTTCCATGGCTAATGGGAAATAGACAGGGGTTTGTTGTAGACAAACAGTTCATTTGGGTTCAACTTCATAAACTTTAACTATGCAGTTCATTAAGTTCTCTCCTTTTGCTTGCGATCCGTCTTTGTTACACACTGGGGTTCTTGGAAAAGAAGGGAATTTTCAGCAAGGTCTTAACCTCTCCACAGAGTCTTCTGTTATCCATTTATTGCCACATGACAGTCTTAACAAGTGCTTTCAATTCACACTTTCAAGCACAGCAAAGAAACAATTTCAGTTAGATGTACAAACATTGGCATATAAATTTATGAGAGCACAAAGACATATATAACATTAATTTCAGTGATACAGAAAATCGATCTTGGAAGGTTGATTGAATTCTCTTGAAGAAATTAACTAAAAAATATATTAATGACATATTTCAGATTAAGTATTTAAGTATTAAATGTTTTAGAGGGAAAAAAAGTCAAATGTTAACTCTTCAAAACTGCTTTTGTCATTTGCAGTGATTTAGGAAAATACATTTAAATTTTTATATTTGAACCTTCATGTGTCTGTTCATTAGTTGCATAACACACATCAAGTCAGATTCTGTTGTCAGAGACACTGGTGTAAATCAACAATATTTGAGATATTACAATTGCTGCAGTTTCTTTTTTTTTTTTTTTTTGCTGTTGTTAATGAGGTCAGGAATTCTGACACTACTTTTTAGTGGTTGCAGATTTGAATAAAGCATACTGTTTTCAGAATATATCTGGGAAGAAGCTGTCATCAAGGCAGGTAATTCTCTGAATGTTGATAAGATGCATGATTGACATCCCTATAATTTTGTTTGTTTTCAACTTCTGTTTGTTCTAGGAGCATGGCTGTTTAAGATGAAACGACAAGAGCTGTTCACAGTGCTTTTGGACTCAATTTGCAGTCACTCATGAAATTTAGGAGGCTGGAAGATATCAGCTTCTTTATTAATATAATTAAATTGAATCCTTATTTTTTTTATATCCCCCCCCCCTTTTTTTTTTTTCCCAAAGGCTTGTTTTGATATTTAATATAATTTCTCTTGCTAAAGGCAAAAATCAGAGAGGAATTCTATTTCTTAAAATGCTTTTCAGACATAGCATATTTTTTTCTATCTCCAGAATAGACCTACTTTTTCAATCATTTAGATTATAGCACAAGCCACATGGATGAGATACAAATATATGCTATATGATCCAGTAGCACTGCTGGATAAGAGTTCATTTAGCATGATCCTGGCTCTGTAAATCATAATATCCACTCAGCCAAGTGGGAGAACCAGCTTTGTCTACAGCAGACTCACATATCAGTTTAAGAGGAAAGGAAGTTGCAACAGAACCATAGTTCCAACCAGCAGTACCACTTCAAAAATAAAATAAAATAATAATTTCTTGTCAAGGCTAGTGATGGGTTACATTTGCTAAATAAGATGTGTTCAGCTGAACTGCAGTGTCTTGGAAGCAAAATGTGATATGTCATTTTTTGATTTTTTTTTCTAAAGAATGTTGCATGTTAATAGTGTTCTGTGGATACTTGCTGTAAAATAAAATAACTATTCACAGAAGTGCAGATCTTGGCTTCCAAAACTCTCATTCTACGCAATTCTAAATCAGTCTGCTCCTGTAGATATCTATAAAAAGCCAGTTTGTATATGAAGGATTTTTGTTCTGCTTAAAAACATGATCCCAAGTCCATTCCCATGCAAGCCCAATCTTTATCGAGTATTTAAGCATGTGTTTAATGTCCTGTACCAAATTAATAATACAAGTACATAATCTGAAGCAGCTACATTGGTGTTGTTTTTAATACAAATTTTCATTCTCAGCACTGTTGTATTTGCCCTCAAGATCCTGTACAGAAATATAATGAATTTTAGTGCAGTCTCATTTTACAAAGGGGAGCCAGTTATGGGAGGTAATTTTTCTGCTTACAGGTAGGTAATGAGCTGTCATCAGATCTGAGTCTCTGGAGCCATGTCCTTCATGCCATTACTGAGCCAGTAGTCTTTCACCTCTCTTGTTTCTGGTGTTGAGATCTCCTGATGAGTGCAGTCTGAAAGTTGTAATTCACTGCCCTGGTAACAGAACTTACTCCTTGCAACAGCTGAAAATTATCCTTTGGGATGCAAAGCAAGGCGGGAAAGTAGATTCTTAAGGGAGGCATGGAAATCAGCCATTAAAGAAAGTTCTGTGTCATTAAAACATTTTTAATCTTTTAAAAAGGTGTCCTCCAACTACTACTACTTTTCTTAGCTTTGGAGAAAGGCACGTGGGTAGCTGTTGAAAATGAATATGTCATTACAAAGTCCTGAAAACTCCCCAGATTTTTGAAACTATTTGTTGAAAATATCCTCTGCATTTTACATGTAATGGATACTTGGAAATGGAAGCAATTTGTATACTGACAGATTATCCATCTATATTTCGTTACAGGTTGTTTTCCTAATCTGATAAATGATAATGATGATTTATGATAATGAATGATAATGAATGATTGATAGTTATTAATGAATAATATAATGAATGAATGTTATTTTTTTTCATGACTGCTTAAATATATTTTCTTTCCTGTATTCCTTATTAACAAGTCTGAAAATGTTGAAAAACTGTTCTTTCTATGTTTTCTCTATATTGCACTTCATCTCCATCTCCGTTCATATTGCTTGCACAACCCTTCTAGCACTCCCTTTAAATATATGAAGTCCAGATATTCTTATCTGATATTAATGTATTTTGTGACTTGCTGAAAGCAGACTTCTGTTCTTCTGTTTAAACCTTTTTGTTCATTTGAGCAGCATTCACAAACTGTACTAGACATCCATATGCCTTAAGCTTTAAGACAATTGTACCACCATAAACCATGCTGAACTGAACGATTCTGTATGGAGAGGTTGTCAATTGAAAATTAATTAGAAGGATAAAGGAGTGCATTATTTATAAATGTTTGCTGAATATTTTGGAGAAATATTTTTCACATATCACTGGAAATTTTTTTTCAAACCATACTAGTCATTCTTCCTAATGAGATGACCAGTTCTTCTTAATTACAATATTATTGCTGAAAAATAGTCTAGCAAATAGAACAACCTCAACTTTAAAGAAGTTATATTTAAAGTTATATTTATACCAAAAAAAAAAAGGGGGGGGGGGGGGGGGGGGGGGAAAGGGGATGTTTTTAAGAAAACAGAAAGAGAGATGAACAAATACAGGCATCATTATTTTTTCACATAACATCAAGTGATGTTTTGAATAGTGGGAACAGGGATTATTCAGAGTTCAAGTGAAACAGCATAAATATTATTTTATTTGCCCTTTTAATGAGACAGATTGCCATATAATTTTGTATTTCAATGGAAATGAAATGTGATACCTGAATTTTTATACTTATTTTGAACAAAATACTATTTTATTAGTAAAGTTAATACATTTATAATGCTTTCATTTGATTTGGAACATTATTATTTTTATTTTTTTTTAATGTGTTATGGTTAGTCCTATAACTAACTATAGTATAGTTATATAGTTATATATAGTTATGACTAACTATAGTATAGTTAGTTATAGTTTTTTTACAGTCTAGAAAAGAAATCATATTTCAGTCTTATAGGTCTTCTGTCAAGTGATACTGCCAGAACAGAAAAAAACTATGTAAAAATTCTGAAGTGATATAGGTAATAAATCAAATAAGACTTTTTGTGGAGAGAAGAGAAAAAGAAAATTTCTAATATTTTCTTTCTAATGGAATAATAATAATAAAATAATCACGGATACACTGTAAACATCCAAGTGATGGACGTTAATTATAGTTTAAACCCAGATAAGTATCTGCTGATGCCTTCTGTTCTCAACGATGTAACTTTTTAATAAGGTTTCATTTAGGCAAGCCAATCTATTACAGGGTGATGTTGCATGTACAACAGAGTTAAGGATCAAAACACTTTTCACAGGATATGGTGAAACCTGGAATGGCTTTTTATTGTCTTTCAACCCATCTGTTCTCATAAAAACTAGGATTTGTTTCTCTAAGTAAAAACACTGCATTAGTTTACGTTTTGTTTGTAAAATCATCATGTATTTTATACTTGAAATTGTTATTCTATACTTAATTTATTGACTTTGATGTTCATCAGCTTATGAGACAAAAACTGCTATGATATCTTGGAGAAGTATCACTCTTTTCTTTCAAATCTAAGGTAACAGACCTAGTGGAATCTCAGATATTATACACCAGAGAAAATATATATTAGAGGGCAAACAAAAGTTCTGGAAATGTACTGTGGAAGAACCTACTAATCAAAGCTAAGTACTTAATCAAAGTGAGAGCAAAAAGATAGTGATAACCTGAAGGTCTTCCATGTTCATTGCTAATGGAAGTAACAGTAGATGCAATAAAAACAGGATTTTTTTCTTTTTAGATTTTTGTTTGTTTTTTTGCTTGTGGTTTTAGTGTTTTTTGTTTTTTTGCATGTTTGTTTTTAGCACTGCAGTCAAAATAGGAATAATTTTTAAATTCATTAAGTTTTAAAAACTAAGTTTATAATCACAAATAGTCCTGCAGTTCTAGAGTAATGGATGAAGTGCCTTATACACACGCTCTTGCTATTACACATGGGCAAGTGAAATGTTACTTTATACATACAGAATCCAGTCCTGTTGCAGTCTATATCTGTACATAGTATATTGTGTATATAGTATACATACATGTAGTATATAGTATATTGTGTATGTATACAAAATCTGTTTTCCATTGCTTTCTAAAATGAAAGTAAATTTTGACAAAATTTTAAAAAACAGACAAGAAAAAAAAGGAGAAAACCCCACCCCAAAACAGTGAAGAGCTCTCATGCAGTTTGCTGTATGTCATGTTCTTTGAAATGTGAAGTTGAATAGTCACGCCTCCACATAGCCCTTGTGATCTTCATATTGTTTACTCTTCTAAAACCCAAAGGTATGGTGCATTTATGATTTCTTGAATGTATTTCTTTGTGGAACTACAGCTTAAATGCTAATCATTATTAATGAGGTTTCAATACAGAAGATCTGTTTAAAAAAAAGAAAAAAGATCCATTTCTCCCTGTAGGAGATTATATATATTATATATACCGTATATTTTATAATATATATATTATATAGTATAGTATATACTGCAATATTATATTATAACATTATACTATAATAATATATTATATTATATTATATTATATTATATTATATTATATTATATTATATTATATTATATTATATTATATTATATTATTATGATATATACCTTACATATATAAATATATACTTAATTTATTTCATGGGAGGCAGGCAGACAAAGTTCCAGAGCTAGTTTTGCTATTTAGCTCAGGTAACAGTAAATTAATGTGCAAACCTATTGTAGGACAGTCTGCTGTGGTCTCAGTGCTCGGAATTTCCTACATGTAGAAAATTCCCTTCAACACTAAGCCCACATGAAGCTTAACACTGAGAAGGGAATGGTTAAGAAGTGTATGCAAATGGGCTTTAGAGAAAAAGAATTGTTTTACTTCCATCTGTTTTTAAGTTGCTTCGTTATTTCAATTTTTTAATTTTGCTTTTTTTTTTATTTTTCTTCAGCAAAGTAAAAATGTAGGATCACCATGTGTTCCATGTCTCAATCTAGTTGGAACTAGCTGTGCTACAGCAATTACTAGTGCTAGTGAATTCAGACCTTTTTTTTTTTTTCATGGAGAAAACATTTTTATTTATTTCATTAAATTAAAGTTTTGAGAGATTGTTAATAGAGTAGTCGGATATTTTCTTTACTCTTCTTTTTTTTCTCTCTTATCTACCATTCTTCATTTTTGTATAGCTACTGGCAAAGGAGGAAAGTGATGGGTATAGGCACAAACTAGGAAAACAAAAAAATATGTGGGTTGAAGAAATAATCAAATTGACTACTTTTTAATCTCTGCTCTTTAGTGTTTTGAAGTTGTCTAGTATTTTTCTTACATTTTTGAATGCATATATGTGTAGCACAAGAATTGTAAATGAAGATAAATTGTTATTTTAGACTTGTAATGACTGATGGCCACATCTGCAGTTGATTGTTTTTAACATTTTATAATGTTGAATTACTAATTGTCAATTAAGTACACAGATTTGTGTAAGGTGGAAACTGCCTGTGTGGTTCAGTATGTTAACTTCAGTAGCAGTAGTGCTGTAGTCGATTTTTTTTCTGATGTTCTTAATGTGTTCACTCTTAGAATAGACTAATAGATTAAGGCTATTAAGCATTACCAATGCAGAGAGGTGGTTGGATGTATCTGCAAATTACAGAACTCTATGTCCTGTATCTGCCATGTAAATCACAATCCAAGAAAATTATCTAGCAAATAAAACTGTCCAGAAAATTCTGACTATTTAAACTGCAAAAATGTAAGTAGAAAACTCTCAGTGTTTTTCTGTTAAAAGTACTTCTGGATATCATTGCAATGTATTTATTCTATGACAAAGTGACGTGCTGGGTGGATGAGGGAAAGGCTGTGGATGTGGTCTACCTTGACTTCAGCAAGGCTTTTGACACTGTTTCCCACAGCATTCTCCTCAAGAAACTGGCTGCACTTGGCTTGGACTGGCACACGCTTCATTGGGTTGGAAACTGGCTGGATAGCCGGGCCCAAAGAGTCATGGTAAATGGAGTCAAGTCCAGTTGGAGGCCGGTCACTAGTGGCATTCCCCATGGCTCGGTGCTGGGGCCGGTCCTCTTTAATATCTTCATCGATGATCTGGACGAGGGCATTGAGTGCACCCTCAGTAAGTTTGCAGATGACACCAAGCTAGGTGCGTGTGTCGATCTGCTCGAGGGTAGGAAGGCTCTGCAGGAGGATCTGGATAGGCTGCACCGATGGGCTGAGGTCAACTGCATGAAGTTCAACAAGGCCAAGTGCCGGGTCCTCCACCTGGGGCGCAATAACCCCAAGCAGAACTACAGGCTGGGAGAGGAATGGTTGGAGAGCTGCCAGGCAGAGAAGGACCTGGGAGTGATGGTTGATAGTCGGATGGATATGAGCCAGCAGTGTGCTCAGGTGGCCAAGAAGGCCAACAGCATCCTGGCTTGTATAAGAAACAGTGTGGCTAGCAGGTCTAGGGAGATGATCATCCCCCTGTACTCGGCTCTGGTGAGGCCGCACCTCGAGTACTGTGTTCAGTTTTGGGCCCCTCGCTACAAGAAGGACACCGAGGTGCTTGAGTGGGTCCAGAAAAGGGCGACAAAGCTGGTGAGGGGCCTGAAGAACAAGTCTTATGAGGAGCGGCTGAGGGAGCTGGGCTTGTTCAGCCTGGAGAAAAGGAGGCTCAGGGGCGACCTTATTGCTCTCTACAGATACCTTAAAGGAGTCTGTAGTGAGGTGGGGGTTGGTCTGTTCTCCCACGTGCCTGGTGACAGGACGAGGGGGAATGGGCTTAAGTTGCACCAGGGGAGTTTTAGGTTGGATCTTAGGAAGAACTTCTTTACCAAAAGGGTTGTTAAACATTGGAACAGGCTGCCCAGGGAGGTGGTGGAGTCACCATCCCTGGAAGACTTTAAAAGAAGTTTAGATGTAGAGCTTAGGGATATGGTTTAGTGGGGACTGTTAGTGTTAGGTCAGAGGTTGGACTCGATGATCTTGAGGTCTCTTCCAACCTGGAAATTCTGTGATTTTGTGATTCTTAACGATAATTTTTGGAGAAAAAAAAATTTCTTTATACTGTATTCTTTATTCTTCTGAATACCAAATTTTCTTTGTAATAATAATAATGATTGTATTAAATATAATTAATACTCTACATTTTATTTTGAAGCAAATTGTGCCTATCATTCAGGGACAGGATGGTAAAAACTAGGTAGAGTATCGTTAAATAAAACTTATATACCATACATGCATTTTTGTGGTACATGTGGCTGGAAGATATGAGAATTTAAATCAGATAATACTCAGAACCTTTTCTTAAACACAGTCCAGGCTTTAGCTTTTGTTGTTATTGTTGTTTGGTTGTTCGTTTTTGGTTTGTTTTGTTTTGCTTCATTTCTGAAGCAAAGTACCGTGCTAGACAAACAGAGGAAGAATGACCATGTACTAAAATGATTTATATTTAGGGTTTCCTATTACTGTTACTTTACTTGATGACTGAGTACAACACTGGAAGTCTTTTAAAATGGAAACTTATGAAATGGAGAAAATCAAGAAAAAACAAACAAACCAAAAAGCACTTTTTGTTAAGTGTTTAGGGTTTTCTGAAAAGCACATTGTATTTTACCGGGGAAAAGTATTCTTTGAATTTACCAGCAAATCACTCTAGCAACTGTGTTAGGATGTGAAGCAGGTAAGAGGGCAGAAGATGGCATGACTACAGTACAACCATAGCAAGATTACTCTAGATTTCTGTAGTCTGCTCTTCATGTAGTCTTTGTGGATGTGCCAATCATTTTGCCATTGCATTTACCTTTTCTGATAATTATGCTAATTCAGCTCATGCTTGGGGTTATCTAGTATCTGTTAGGACTACAGTGTGAATGGTGTTGTCTTTTAGTTAGCTTAATAGCTATTTAAAATCATACAGTGTGACAGAAGTTTAAAAATGAACCACAAAATTTGGCTTGGGTCCTCTAGTGTTCTATTTTAATAACACTTTTATATATTATCAGTTTTATATTTAGACCTACAGCAGTACTTTTTTTTTTTTTTTTTTTTTTTTGTAGTGATAGCTGTCTGTCTACACAAATGTGAATATTTAAATGTAGCTGAGGTAGTATAATCTTCTTTCAGAAACTGATTAAAGTAACAGAACCCTTTTTGTCTGCCCAAATTCACTGAATGGTTATGAGAAGATGGATTACTACTATGTAATAACTACAGTTGTATTTAATATAATTAATACTTTATATTATACTTGGTTTAAAATATCATTACTATTATCCACTGATAAAGTATAATTGTAACAGTAGATTTGTCTGAATAAACACTGTCAGGGCATGCCATTCCCAAGAGACCTGTCTTTTGCTCTGTACAGTAATGGCTCTCAAGAGCTCAATTCTGAGCTCCACAGAGATCTCAATTAACTAACAGCCTATGAGAACTAATGACAAAAAAAAAAAAAAAAAAAAAAAAAAGGGGAAAGGATAGCTGAGATGCCTCTTAACTGTTTTCATAGCTTACTAGCAGAAGGCTAGCCAGTGTTTATAAAGAGTGTTACCTAACTTGCTATACCTGCCACAGAGCAGAAAATTACCCATATAAGTTCTTCAGCTGCTGGAGCTGCATCATGAAGGAGGAAAAAGACCAGTGGTTCTCCTTCAGGATGCAGCAGCCACAACTTCTCTGAGCAACCTGTTGCAGTGCCTCACCACCCTCATACTGATGAACTTCTTCCTCATATCTATTAAAACCTACCCCATATCAGTTTAAAACTGTTACCCCTTGTCCTATTACTGCATAAACCCTGTAAGAAATCTCTCCATCTTTCTTATAAGCCCCCTTAAAACACTGAAATTCTGCAATGAGGTCTCCCCAGAACCATCTCTTCTCCAGGCAAAACAATCCAAACACTCAGCATTTCTGCATAGGAGAAGTGCTCCAGCCTTCTAATCAACTTTGTGGTCCACCTTTGCACCTTGTCTAACAGATCCCCATCGTTCTTGTGCTGGGGGCATCAGAGCTAGATACAGTAATGATCTCTCAAGAGGGTGGAGTAGAGGGGTAGAATCACTTGATGAAGGGTGCACTCAATCCCACTGTCTGTGTCAGTAATAAAGATATTGACACAGCACCAATCCCTGTACGGATGCCTGAGGTACACCACTCATCATTGATCTCTACCTGGATGCTGAGCCATTAAGCACAACTCTCCAGATGCAGTCATACAGCCAATTCCTTATCCACTGAACAGACAACCCTTCAAATCCACATCTCTCCAGTTTAGAGACAAGGATGTTGTGTGGGAAAATGGATTCTGTCTTTTGCTTTATGCAAAGTTATTCAAAGACTGATGAAATCAACGTAAATGTTTTCAGTGTTTTCCATGAAATTTCAAATAAGTTTTGTGAGAAGTCTGCCTGGACCTTTACAGGAAGCAACCTGATGGCCAAATTATTTCTGGGAACAGATTTCCCGACTCTGTCTCTGTAAAGCAGCATAGCTTAAAAGATCCAGGACTTCTTGTTTGCTTTAACAAAACAAGTTCATTTTGGTGTCTGTGCCCTGCATGCTTGCACTCCAGAGCACGGGAAAGACAAAGAAGAGATGGTAACAACCCAAGACATCCACTCTGCGTGTCATGTTTGACCCACACATAGATACCATCTTTTATGTTTCTCTGAAATCGATGAACACAACAAACAGGTCTCTCTGCTCTATTTTCATGTCTGTAGCTAGGCAGGAACTTCTCACCCATTGCATGCAGAAGGCCACAGCAAAATAAACTGGTGACCTGATAGTAAGTAAGGACCAGAGCAAAGGCTAACAGCTACAGACTTACAGTGTACAGACCTAATGGAGAGGATGCATGAAGAAATAAATTGCCTCACTGCAGTATACTTCTGTGGAACAGCTGTTCCACACATTCTGAAGTGACAGTGATTGATGCTCAGCTTCTAGGCTGCCTTTTTTTTTAAGTTGTTTTGTTTTGTTTTAAATCTCAGCTGCTTGATATAGGCAATATGTTATAATCTCATTAAAGTGTATCGTGAATTGATTTTTTCATGGATGTTGAGCTTTGAAATCAGGGTGTTAGGCCATAAGGGTTCTGTAGAAATAGTGAAAATGATTTTAAATGGATTCATCTACACTGCATTTGTAGACATTTTTCATTTAAATGTATGGCTTTTCCATGTAAAAAATTCTTTGCCATCATCAGAAAAGTGTTTTGAATGTGTTTTAAGGCCATTTTGATGAAAAGTTTTATTTTATTGATGCTTAAGTTAAATTAGCCTATTAATTTGTGTTTATCACTTGTCTGCCTTTTAATGTCTGTCTGAGACTCAGAAAATAGAAAATAAAATTAAAAACAAAAGCAAAAAAAAATAGGTATTTCTTATATATAGTAAGTCTGTGTATATGAAATGAAAGATGACTGGTAGGTAGAGAAGCAATCTTCCTCACAAGAGAAATTCTCCAGATATATTTCAAAGTAGAAAACCATGAATTAGGAGAAAAGAAGAGAGCAGGATCTTCCGATTCTCACACACACACTGTCAACATTTGCATTTTAATAATTTTCACTTTTTTTTTTTTTGAGCTTCAAATTGATAACATCAATTTGTTGAATAACGAACAAATCTCTTCCTGTCTCCAGTCTTTAAAAGGTGCCTTTGCAAAAGGTCTTTCATAGAATTGTAACATCATCAAGGTTGGAAACAAGTCCAACCATCAGCCTGACCTACTTCTGCATTATTAGAAGTAGAAGTTTAAATTCTATATCTTCATGTTGAATTAACTATTTTTTTTTATTATGATTCATATAATGGATGAATTCAAAATCTTAAGTAAAATGCAAAAACAAAAAATAAAACAACAAACACAAACAGAAACAAAGAATACAGTATAGATGTTTCAGTGACCATGTTGCTTTTTGTCTGTAAAACTACATTTTGGAAATCTGTGAAAGTCTTATTTTCTATGAATTCATGTGATTTGACCTTTTGATCCAGTAGGTTCTTTTGTACTTTTTTTTTTTTTAATTTAAGTCTTTGTTGTGCCGCTTAAATACATGCCAAATAGTAATGTCCTTTCATTAAAAAAAAAAAAAAAAAAAAAAAAAAAAAAAAGAGTTTATAAAAATATAGTTCTTCTTTTTTGAGGGAGCTACATGAAAAAATGTATTTATTCTAAGATGCTTAAACTCCTCCAGAAATAAGATCTTAAGTATTTGTAAATAACCCATTTAATAAGCTAACGTTTAAAATTATTAATGCAATAGAAGGCAGTTACATTGCATCAAGAAACAGATTTAAAATATACTACCAATAATGCCATTCTTTTTTGTCATCAGGTAAAATACAGAATCCATTCACGATAGGCCAAACATACGTATGTTTATTTGGGCTGATCTGTTCTGAAATTGAGCTAAAATAAAAGGGAAGCTTGTGACCTTTTCTGTTAATTTAGGATGCAACTTTTGTCTGACTGCTTCATCTTCTGTCTCATCCGTACACCTTTTTCCCCTTTTTATACGGAGAATACAGGTACAGTTTTATTTTTTTACCCTAAACTTTCCCTGGTGCAACCTGAGACCATTTTCTCAGACCTTATCATGTCCCTTGAGAGAAGGATACCCTCTTGTCTGCCAGCTCCATTCAAGTAGCTGTAGCGAGAGGCAAGGTCTTCCCTCAGCCTCCGTTTCTCCAGGCTAAGGAACCCTTACAGCCCTAGCTGCTCCTCACAAATCTTGTTTTTGATGTGGTCTCACCAGTGCCATGTACATGGGGACAATCGCTTCCCTACTCCTGCTGGCCACAATATTTCTGATGCAGGTCAGGCTGCCGTTGTCTTTCTTGGCCACCTAGGCACACTGCTGGCTCGTGTTCAGCTGGTTGTTGACCAGCATCTCCAGGTCCTTTTCTTCTGGTCAAGTGTTCAGCCATTCTTCCCCAAGCCTGTACTGATGCACCAGGTTGTTATGACCCAGGTGCGACACCCAGACTTGTTGAATGTGGTACCATTGGATTTGACCCATCTGTCCAGCAGTATCCAGAACTGCAAATCCTTCCTACCCCTAGGGAGATTAACAGTCCTACCTACCTTGTCATTATCAGCAAACTTACCGAAGGTACGCTTGATATCTTCATTCAGATAATTTATTAAAATGTTAAACGAATCTGACCCTAAGACTGAGCCCTGGGGAATTCCATTGGTGATCAGCTTCCATTGAACTCCATTCACTATGATCCTTTGGGCCCAGAACTATAAATAGCTCTTCACACAGTGAAAACCTGTCCAAGCCATAAGCAGCCAGTTTCTACAGGAGAATACTGTGGGAAACAGAATCAAATTATTTAAATCCAGTTAGACAACATCGACTGAATTTCCCTCATCTATTAAGCAGGCTATTAGCATGTTAGTCAGGCATGACCTGTCTTTTATAAACACATATAAAGGCAGCACATTATAAAGGTAGTGGTGACACAGTGGAGTATGCACTCAGCAGCTTAGTGACATCCTATCTAACGAAAGTCTGAGGACCTTCAAAATACTAGATGCTTTTCCATTGTTTGTTTGTTCTGTTTTGTTTTATGTATCAAAGGGCTAACCTTTACTTTTTCCATTCTATTGCAAGTCTTTGGAGAATAATCTAAATGGTAATTTTTGTGAATTAATTATCCTGGGAGATAGATGAACATCATTAAACTAATACAATTTTAACATTTTTATTGCCAAAAGTGAAAGGGTAATTTTACTCTTTTAATTTCTTATAGATTGCTTTGCTTTTTTGGATATGGCCACAGGTGTCTAATTTATCCCAAGCTCTATGGGATATTTTCGTTTTGACTCTTAGAAAATATACAGGTTGTAGTAACTTGGAAGTGCTTGCAGTTAAGAATATCTATAATGAATGTTATATCTATAAAGAAGTACTTCAAAAATAACAATAAATATAAATATATATTTAGCAGATGACTGATTTTACTTACAGTCTTGAAGGAGATGTTGCTAATGTTTTTGAATTTTAAGATTCTGCTGTGGTCCACCGTGATCATCATCTGACAATGAGCATTGTCATCTGTTTGTCTTTTGCAAAGTATTAGTAGATTTAACAAGGTTTTTTGGCTGAACTGTCTATGGTCAAGAGCTGGCTTCGACTCTACTCACTGTTAGATGATTTTTGACCAGACAATTAAGTTCCTTCTTGTTTATAAAATTAAATTTTCTTTTATGAGCATGTAACTGTGGCAGCAATCACACTTCCACTTCATATTTCATCTCCAGTCTTTCTATTAATCATATTACATTTCCAATTAAGCTATACTTATGAATTTGTTTCAGTGCGGTTCTTAGGGGAATCAGTAAATGTGTTTTATAATTAAGTGCTCAAATATTAGAATTTAATAGTTTGTAATTAGAGGGTTTTTAAATTAGAAATCTGTCTTCCTCTACAATTTTAGGAACTAAAATCTAATTTACATCTTCACCTTAAGGAAAATTCATAAATGAACTAAACTAAAGCAGTGAAATACATTTATAATTAAAGGGAAAAAACTGTGAATCAAGTGCAACTTAGGAACATAACCTAGTAGTGAAGGTATTGTACAAAGTATTGTATAGTTTCTTATGCTCATGAACAAAATAAAGATGAAACTTTACTTAAAATTACGATTTTACATTTGCCATATGAAATGTCCCATGGCAGATATTTCTCCGTTAGCTTTCCCAGACCTGAAAGAATGATTTTCCTCTTCCAGATAAAAAGACAGAGTCCTGAGTTAAGATCAGTATTAGCAGGGTTGACTTCAGATGTAGGCAAAACAGACAATTGTCTACAGTGGTGTCCTGGTTCTATCCCCTCCCAGCTTCTTGTGCAGCCCCAGCCTTCTCACTAGCACGGCAGCATCAGAAGCTGAAAAGTCCTTGACTTAGTCTAAGCACTGATCTGCAACATCTAAAACATCAGTGTGTTACCAACATTATTCTCATCCTAAATCCAAAACCTGTTCTTGGTGGGGATAGAGTTAATTTTCCACCTACTAACTGGTATGGTTCTCTGTTTTGGATAAAAAGACTACACGTGAGTTACTGGTCACAGAAGGTTTCCCCAGTTCTAGAGCCTGAGGGTATGCCAAGTCCACATCCAATCTGATGTTGGCTTGAGTTGCAGAGAGAGATGTTGTACTGGGGGAGCCATGCTGCCAGCAGTTCAGTATAGCCTGAGGTATTCAGAAAGGTTGAGTGAGTCCTTAGATTATTGTTACATCTCCTGGGCACATCTTGACTAGTGGTTATGGCTTAAATTCCAGGTAAACCTGGAAGTTAGGGTTCACTATATCTTTGGGGTTTTGTAGTTCATGAGATGACCCTTTAAATGGGTGAACTTACTCTGCTATGACTTAATTGCAGAGTGTTATTTTATTTATTATTTTAGCACAGATGATGTATTGCACAAGAAATACCTTGATGTTTGACTCAGAAATTTGATGACAGTTTGCTATAATTTCCATGTTCACTAATGATATCCCCAGTGAATCTCTACTATTTATCAGTTTAGTTATCATTTGCTTCCTGCTGATGACCCATGCCATAATTCCTCCCAAGCACCAGCAGTTTTGGAACAGTTACGTTTACAAATGAAGAAAGAGTGGAATTTATGCATAATTGGTCTTAATTTCTGTCCTCTTGCTCAAGACTTGTTGATATTGAAGATAACTCCTGTTCCTATTGAAGACAGTTCCTGTTAAACACTGGGGTGATTCAAAGAAGCTTTCTATTTTGTATGAATATAATTAAAACTAGAGAGAGAGAGATAATTTTGCCTAATTTTAACCTACATTATGTTGTCAAAGAAGTAGGAAAGGATCTAAATATAAATGGGAAACTGGGATACAGGATGTTTTGAAACAAGTCTTTATTAATTACTTTATTGTTGTAGGTTTTGGTTGTTTTGATGTGATCTGGGAACATTAGAAAATGACGTTACTGTGTGCTTCCATTTGTAGGGTGAGGAAGGAGAAAATTAACAAGATCCTTATTTAAAAAACTATTTTTGCTTTTTGAACAGATTAATTCACTTTTTTTTTTTTTTTTTTTCCCACTGAATTATGGATTGAAAATTTTAGTAATGAATGATGCTGACTATTTGGTAAGAAGATCATCCAGTACACATACCACAATGGTACAGATCACATACTATGATAAGAAATTACTTACATATGCCCTTTATTAATATTTCAGAATTCAGAAAGTAAAGAAAACAATTTATCTTGGTATAAGTTAGAATCCTGTTTAATAAGATTTTGCAACGAGACAAGATTAATGCTAATAATGTTTTTTCATTGACAAGAAAATAGCGTTAACATCAATAACTCACTCTTTCAGTTAAAAGAGCAGCATTTGTTTTACAGCTATCCAAAAGAACAAGGTTAAACATAATAAATAAATAAATAAATAAATAAATGGACTATAAACAAGGTCAGGCCTATAACAGAATAAAACATGAATTTGTTTTCCTAGGCTAAAATCGTATTAGAATGAATACTCTTACAGATCAGAATGAAGGTGCTGAAGGCTATAAAGCTATTCAAGCAAAATAATTCAACTTCAGTGTCTTTCCATTCCAGGGAGTGGGTATTTCCTTTTTCATACTCTCAATGAATTTGAAACTCATCTAATTAAGATTCAAATTTACCATTTTCAGTCTCCTTGATTCTAATAACAAAACATTTAACTTCATTCCACTTCTCAAGTTTTAAGGTATAAATGAGTTTGGTATAGGGATTCTTGAAGGTATATTGAACAAAGTATATATTCCAAAAAAACAATACCTTTGCTCTGCTTTGATAAATGTTTCCCCTTTAGAATATATTTGGCTTCATTAAGATGACACATAGACATGAATATGGAATATTTAGTTCCTCTGAGATTCCTCATACAGTTAAGGACTTTTCTAGGTTATAGCAACGTACATGCTGACACTAATATGGCACTGTTGTAGTTGCACTGATAATATTATAAGGAAGACACAAATAAGGTTTGTATCAACTCAAGAAAATATATTATTTGAATTAATCCACCTCATTTAATGTACTCTACAAATATGCACAAAAATAGTTCACAGAATCACAGCATCACAGAATCACAGAGCAGTTAAGGTTGGAAGGGACTTCTGGAGGTCATCTAGTCCAACATACCAGCCTGTCTCTGTCCTCTTTTCATCCTCCTTTTAAGTATTTACATTCATTTATGAGATCCCCACTGAGCCTTCTTTTATCTGTGATGAACAGTCCCAATGTTCTCAGCCTCTCCACATAAGAGAGGTTCTCCAGCCTTCGCCATCTTGCTGGCTGTCTGCTGGACAAGTCTCTCTTGTACTATGAGGCTCAGCACTGAACGCAGTACTATATCCTCATCAATGCTGAGTAGAATGAAAGAGTCACCTTTCTTGACCTACTGGTGATACTTTGTCTAATATGGCAAAGAACACTGTTAGCCTTCTTAGCAGCAAGGGTACATTGCTGACTCATGATAAACATGGTGTCCACCTGGACTCCTAGGTTATTTTCTGCAGAGCTGCTTTCCAGCAGGGTGGCCCCCAGCATGTCCTGGTGCCCAGGGTCATTCTTCCCCAGGTGCAGGACTCTGCACTTCTCCTTGTTGAGTTTAATGAGACTTTTGTCAGCCCATCTATCCAGCTTGTCACAGTCCCTCTGGATGACAGCATGACTCTCTGGTGAGTCAGCCACTCCCCCCAGTTTCATGTCATCTGTGAATTTATTGAGGGTGCTCTCTACCCCATTATCTAGATTGTTAATGAAGATGTTGACTAGGACTGGACCCAGTACTGACCCTTAGGGTACTCTGCTCATTACTAGCCTCCAACTAAACGGCATTACTGACCACTATCCTCTGGGTCTGGCCATTCACATAGTTTTCAATCAATCTCACTGCTCATCCAGCTTCAACAGCTTGTTTATGAGGTTCTTATGGGGGTAGTGTCAGAAACCTTACTGAAGTCCAGGAAGACAATATCCACTGCTTCTCCCTCATCCATCAGTCTGGTGATTTCATTATAGAAACTTCAGGTTGATCAGGCATGACTTCTTCACGAATCTATGTTGACTACTCCTGATGATTTTCTTCTCCTTCGTGTTCCTGGAAATGGTTTCCAGTATTAGTTGTTGTAGCACCTTCACAGGAATAAAGGTGTTAGTTCTTGCCCTTTCTGAAGATAGGAGTGACTTTTGCTAACCTCCAGTCTTTGGGAACTTGTCCCATTTGCAACCACTGAGCAAAGATTTTAGAGAGTGCACATCAGCCAGCTCCTTCAGCACTTGCACGTGCATCCCATTAGGACCTATGGACTTGTGAATAGTATTCCTTGACCTGATCTTTTTCCACAAAAATGTGCGTAATTACATTTATGTATATATTATGATCAAAACATGTTAAATATAAATGTTTATGCATATACTTAAAATCCCTGCATGTGTGTGTGTGTGCTTTTTTAAAGTCCCCAAACATAATGGCATAATAATCCATCACATTTCCTGTATGTGAAGTACAAAGTACATTTATAAATTTCATTTCGGTCTGCAGGAACATATCCACACAAATATAACATCTGGTGCAAAGTTCTGGAATAACAAGAACCTCCATGTTTATTGATGTTCCATTTGAAATTGTTCTGTGTTTGTGTAGAAACAGTATATTCTTTATATCACCCACAGTCCTGCTAAATTTTCTGACTGCCAGTCTATGGTTTCCCTGTCTCGGTGAATATTTAATAATTATACAAGAACAAGCAAGAAGAACCAAAACTAGAGAAATAGAAGTGAAATCCTCCCAAAACAACTCATAAATTGGTGGTAATAAATCATCCTGCTTAATTTTTTTCAGGCAATGGACTTTTAGTTTTTATTTTCAATTCTCAGATGTGTAGACTATGTTGCTAAAAACTCCTGGTGTCATACACAAAACCAGTCGTTTCATATGAAAAAGGCTAAAATATGGCTAAAACAGTGGAAGGTAGACTTTCTCAGTGTTTTCCTGTTTTGGCTCTTGTTTTTTTGAAAACAATTAAAAATACCAGGACATGTATCCACTGTTGTGGAAGTAAATGTTGAATACAAGCACTTTATTTATTTATTTATTTATTTATTTATTCTTCTTCCATACATGTTCAGCCCTCACTGAATTCTGTAACAAGTTTATCTACGACAGACTCTTGCCTGTAGTTGGCACAATTGTTAAATATCACCATTAAATACTTAAGTACTTGGTAGAAAAAAATTGAGCAAAGTTTCATGCCACTCTTTCTATAGAGACTTAGCCTGATATTTGTACATCTGCTTGGTAGCATATTATGCTACCGTGAATGGAAAATATTTGCAGCTGTACAGCTGAAATGTGAAGATTTAAAATTTTGTAGTGTTTGATACTTATACATAGTAACTTTGATTTGCTTGTATGAGTATTCTAGTTCAGAGCTATAGTTACAGTGTTGCCTTTGATTGGGGAATAACCATTTTACCTAAGAGTAATCCTATGTGAATTACTGGATGCAAACTGGTAACTGTATGTGATACACACATATGTTCTTTCCCTTTTGCCATCAACAAAGGCAGCAGAGTGTATTTTCACAAGGAGTCCTATACATATAAATTGGGCTAGTCATCTAAGCATGGTACATATAGTCTAATGTAGAGAAATGTACTTTTTATTTTGTTTTGTTTTGTTTTGTTTTGTTTTGTTTTGTTTTAGTACTGTTGCTCTGTGATGAAGTAAACAACTGTTAAAATAATTCTGAGTATTCAGGGTTCTTGCTGTTTTGATAGTAGATGCTTGTTCCTATTATGTATTTAAAGATACTGTCCCATGAAGAAATCTAAGGAAGGGAATATTTCAGTCCCTTACAGTCTGTTATTTCCATACATGGAAATTGTATATACATATGGATACTCATGAACAGTTTATTTCTGAAGAAATTCTTTATTCTCTATGCAGAGAATCTGAAGAGGGTTATGGCAATGCTTAGGAAATGCATAAGGCTTTCTGTGATGGGAAGAATATCCAATGTCTTGCTTCTACAAGTCCACTGAGTTTTAAGAAGTCCAATTTTAACTACTCTAAGATGGAATAAAAGCTCCCAAAAAATTCTAATCATGGCTGTCAGATTGATGTTTGCTTGAAACAAACACCAGTGGTAAACATGGCTTTCAAGATTTATTCAGGGAATAAAGCATAACATTTACACAGAAAGAGGGCAGCATTAGAATGAAGAGAGATGATCAGAGCTGACCTTTGGCAAGCAGTACAAATTTCTAAGTATGAATGAATGCCCCAGTCAAATAGATTAGTTTTCAGTACAGTTAATTCCTCTTGAAAGCAAAGGTCAGACAGAGAGCATATGTGGGACCATTCTGAGTGCAATTTACTTTGGTGTATTAAACAAAAATGCCAGATTCCATTTTACCAAACATGTTTTAAGACAAGGGATTGGTAGAGTGATAAAGAATATTTTAGAAGTATAAACTGAATGATTTTAAAAAATATTAGATAACTGTCACTGGAAGAAGAGGAACTGCTTTGACAGATGTTTGAGTCCTTGATGTAGGAAACTTGATTTTTCCCAAGTCTTCTGTGTTCTTTATGAAAATGTCTTCTTCTGTCTTAGCTGTGTGAATTGGAAATGGCAATGTATCCTTCTATTATTGTTACTGTTATTATTATATACATTTAGATTTTTTTGAGTGTTCAGAATGCTTGCATTCTATGCATTTATTTATTTATTTATTTAATGGTCAACATTGTTCAGCAGAACAGATGACCTTTTAATCTTGCAAAGCTGTACTGATGACTGGAATCGGAATTTATATTCCACATGAAATGGCTTTGCTAGAAATGTGATTCTTGTCTCATAAAAAATGCTTTTGTTTTAAGTGTGACAGTGTCATTAGTTTGAGCCAGTCAGCTCACTGGATTGTTATTAGTTTGTAATAAACATTTAGAAAAATGAAGGATTATTAAATGAAATCAGCTCATTTGTGTAGCTGCTACATCTTTATAGACACTCTGCTTACATGAATTAATTAGTCCTTGACTGGGGGAAGCACACTGGATCTCCAGCCTCTTGACATCTTTCCATGTTTCTTTCTTTTGCTATACTCTACTATATTGGAATCCACAGGATAAAATGAATAATTCTAAAGCCAGTTAATATCATATAAACACTGCGATTGTAATACAACTTTAACATAAGTGTTCCAGAGTACTTAGTCATAGCAGAAGACAATTGCCTTATGACAATCTTCTATTTTAGTAATATTCTCTCTTAATTAAAGAACAAGTATTACGCATGCTATGTTATCCAGCCAAAATAGGGTTGTTGTCTTTTCTCACCTCACTGTTTTGGGCAATCAGAATTGATTTTATTCTGGCTTATATAACCAGAAACTAGTCTGAGCAGTAAGACTGATGTTATATTAAATTGGTTATTTACTGATGTGATTTTAATATCATTCCAAACCCATTTAAGACACTTGCTTAGTTGAAAGTTAGCATTGAAAGTTGTCTTTAATATATCAGTCCTAGATTCATGTCCATCAAAACCTCCAGTTTTTGTTTGGTGCCAGTAAAATAACTTTCTGTTTTGTCCAATGGTTATTTATGGAAGAAATGCAAGATGTTCTTTAAAAGTATTAGATATCAAAAGAGCTTAAAAGGACTGAGAAAATTATTTTAAAATATTCCTCATTTTTAAACCTGCTAATTTTGCCCAGCTGTCTGGCAGCTGCATACTTTTATTTTCAAATTACAGTGCAAAATAGACTAGATCAACTCATTAAATTGAAGGTCAGTATTTCTGAGGTGAATTATTATTGTTAGTTCACAATAATAGGCATTATAGGCTTTTCTTCTTAAGACATCCAAAATATAGATGCCTAAAAAAGGTAATTGAATTAATTTTGTAAAATATATTGACTATTAAAAAGTGGGAATTACAATTTTAAAAAGGAATCTAAGTAAATCAGATGCTCTTCAGTATCATCCCCCACATTTTTGCAAAAGGTTCTTGGGACTATGATATTCCTCAAGTAAATCAGAGTAACCACAAGATTTATTTATTTATTTATTTATTTATTTATTTATTTTTAATTTGGTCTTAGTTATTGATGTGAATTTGATCAGATGAGAGTTACATGGGATTCCAGATAAAGTAAAACACTGATAAACAACCAACACTTCACTGTCACATTGCATAGTTCGAGTTCGTGAATGCAGTTATGGTTAAGTATTGATACAAATTTTCAACAGAACAGTTGCAGATAATGTGTATAAAACAGATCCATCTGCTGTTGGTTGTAATAGTGATAATATTTTATTAACTGTCAATAGTGTACACTGCCACTGTTTAAAACTGTTAGGCATCCAGCAACACTGAGAGATGGATGGTAGTACACAAATTAATCTCTGCAGTCTGATTTGGTTTGCTGTGTTATTTGATAGATTCATAGTTATATTTGGAGCTTCCTGGTATGCATTATAAGACAAAACTGACCTATTTAGAATTCTATTCAAAATTTAAAAATCATAGCAGAAGGGGTAATGAGAAATACTTTTCTGTACAGAAGAAGAAAGTTAGGAAAAAGAGGAAAATAACAATTTCTAATAAAAATATACTTTTTATCACCACTGCATTAATAATCATGTTAGCTAAATTAGTCCTTTTCATTAAATAATATTCACTTGATAATTTTAACATTGCAACTTTATTTTATACTTAAATCTTACACTACAATTTAAAGTTTCAAGTTGGTTATTAAGGTCAATATTTGAAATAGAAGAACAACGATAAAAAAAAAATCTGAAATCACTTTGATGACACAAGTGTATGTTCATATAAAGAAGGAAAATAATACTGTTTGGGCAATAGAATAGACCTAAGTAGGAAAATGAGAGCAGATCAAGAAAGGCAACTTACTCACAGCTACAGAACAAATTGGTGTGTAACAGAGGCTGTTGTGCAGTGCCCTGTCTATTAGGCTCTGTAAATTACTCTCTGTTCCTGAGTTGCCAATGAACAGTTTAATTTAAAACTGGCCTCTATGCTCTGTATGCTGCATAGATGAAAGGTAGGATTGGAATTGAAGTGGACTGTAGATTCCTGTTCTATGAAGTAATATATTAGTTCATAGAGGTTCTTAGACACAGTGCTTTAGTGATGAGACATTTCTGCAAATGACAAAGCAAATGGTTAAATCAAACTTTTTCTTGATGATCACTTGTTATGTTAATAGATTGAATTTTGACTACCCTTACACTGTCTAATAAATGTCTTCTGTACAGTCCTTCTTTCAATATCCGGTCTGATTGTTATGGTACTCTAATAAATACTCTAAAGACATCAAGAGTCTACAGTTTATTCTTGGGGGAATTTGGATGCTTTTTTTTTGTTTGTTCTTTTTTCCTTCCCATCTCTTATTATTAGCAGTCTTTCATTGAAAGGTAATTTGATTATCCTCTAGGTTTCTTCCTAGCCTCTACTGAGTCCAGATTAATTTAAGGAGTCAAGTTTACTAAAGGATTGTGCTTGATAGATGGTCATAAATAGATAGATGGTATCAAAGCTCTGAAAAAATAAATAAATAAATAAAATAATCAAGGGTATTTCCTGACAAAAAAAAAAAAAAAGTCCAAGTAGTTTTGTTTGCTTGCTTGTGATTTCTCTTTCAGAGAGAATTTTTCTCTGAAACACGGCTGAAACAATGACAAGTATAGTTTGATTCTGTAGCTTACGTATATAGTTGATACTGGGAATTCATTTTTCATAAGTAGAAATAGAATCTGATACCTGAATTCCAAACTGATTTCTTTGTGGCTAATGTAAGATCATCAGAGCTACAAGATGCTTTTGCAGATTGCTATAAAATCCAGTCATCTGCATTAGTGAAGCGAGATAACCACCAGTTTGTTTGGAACTGATCTGTAGGTTTTAATGTGGAGGTTGATGAAGGACAGTATAGTATTCAGCTATTTTCTCATTCCGATCATTCTTTTCTGTGTGAACTAGACCACTTTGGTCTTCAGGTGCTACAAAGACTCCTGTCAGGAAGAGTGTGATGCATGTGTAATATGCAGCTGAGTAACATTGTAAAATACATGTTGGAACTTCAGTCAATGTCATTTCTAAATAAATCAGAGTAATCAGAATTCAGAATAATTGAAAATTATAGAATCATAAAATTGTAGAAATATAGTATCATAGAATGGTTTGGGTTGGAAGGCACCCTAAAGATCAACTAACCCAACAACCCTGCCATGGGCAGCTCTAACTAGACCAGGCTACCTAAAGAGCCATGCAACCTGGCTTTGAACACTTCCAAGGAAGGGCATTGACAACTTATCTGGGCAACCTGTTACCCACATAGTGAATAATTTCTCCCTAATATCTAATCTAAATCTACATCCTTTCAGTTTAAAGTATTCAGTTTAATGTACCCCTTTTAAGTATTGAAATTCTGTAATGAGGTCTCCCCAAACCATCTCTTCTCCAGGCTAACCCCAACTCTCTCAGCCTTTATGGAAGAGGTGCTCCAACCTTCTGATCAACTTAGTGGCCCTCCTCTGCACCTTGTCTAACAGATCCCCATCGTTCTTGTGCTGGGGGCATCAGAGCTGGATGCAGTACTCCAGGTGAGGTCTCAAAAGGGTGGAGTAGAGAGGTAGAATCAATTTGCTTGACCTTTTGTCCACACTTCTTTGGATACAGGCCATGTTTGGTTTTGGATACAGTCCATATGATTGGTTTTCTAGGCTGCAAACGCGCACTGTTGGCTCATTTTTCATCCTCCAATAGCTGCAAGTCATTTTCCACAGGGTTGCTCTCAATCCATTCATCACCTACTCTGACATTTGGAATATCCTGGCCCAGCTGTAGCAGCTTGCACTTGGCCTTCTTCAACTTCATGAGGTTCATGAGGGCTGACCACTCAAGGCTATCAAGGTCCCTCTGGATGGAATCCCTTCCTTCTATCAATTCAGCTGTACCACTCAGCTTGGTGTCCCACACAAATTTGCTGAAGTGCACTCAATCCCACCGTCTGTGTCAGAAATAAAGATATTGACACAGCACCAATCCCTGTACAGATGCCTGAGGTACACCACTCATCATTGATCTCTACCTGGATGCTGAGCCATTAAGCACAACTCTCCAGATGCAGCCATACAGCCAATTCCTTATCCACTGAACAGACAACCCTTCAAATCCACATCTCTCCAATTTAGAGACAAGGATGTTGTGTGGGAAAATGGATTCTGTCTTTTGCTTTATGCAAAGTTATTCAAAGACTGATGAAATCAACGTAAACGTTTTCAGTGTTTTCCATGAAATTTCAAATAAGTTTTGTGAGAAGTCTGCCTGGACCTTTACAGGAAGCAACCTGATGGCCAAATTATTTCTGGGAACAGATTTCCCGACTCTGTCTCTGTAAAGCAGCATAGCTTAAAAGATCCAGGACTTCTTGTTTGCTTTAACAAAACAAGTTCATTTTGGTGTCTGTGCCCTGCATGCTTGCACTCCAGAGCACGGGAAAGACAAAGAAGAGATGGTAACAACCCAAGACATCCACTCTGCGTGTCATGTTTGACCCACACATAGATACCATCTTTTATGTTTCTCTGAAATCGATGAACACAACAAACAGGTCTCTCTGCTCTATTTTCATGTCTGTAGCTAGGCAGGAACTTCTCACCCATTGCATGCAGAAGGCCACAGCAAAATAAACTGGTGACCTGATAGTAAGTAAGGACCAGAGCAAAGGCTAACAGCTACAGACTTACAGTGTACAGATCTAATGGAGAGGATGCATGAAGAAATAAATTGCCTCACTGCAGTATACTTCTGTGGAACAGCTGTTCCACACATTCTGAAGTGACAGTGATTGATGCTCAGCTTCTAGGCTGCCTTTTTTTTTAAGTTGTTTTGTTTTGTTTTAAATCTCAGCTGCTTGATATAGGCAATATGTTATAATCTCATTAAAGTGTATCGTGAATTGATTTTTTCATGGATGTTGAGCTTTGAAATCAGGGTGTTAGGCCATAAGGGTTCTGTAGAAATAGTGAAAATGATTTTAAATGGATTCATCTACACTGCATTTGTAGACATTTTTCATTTAAATGTATGGCTTTTCCATGTAAAAAATTCTTTGCCATCATCAGAAAAGTGTTTTGAATGTGTTTTAAGGCCATTTTGATGAAAAGTTTTATTTTATTGATGCTTAAGTTAAATTAGCCTATTAATTTGTGTTTATCACTTGTCTGCCTTTTAATGTCTGTCTGAGACTCAGAAAATAGAAAATAAAATTAAAAACAAAAGCAAAAAAAAATAGGTATTTCTTATATATAGTAAGTCTGTGTATATGAAATGAAAGATGACTGGTAGGTAGAGAAGCAATCTTCCTCACAAGAGAAATTCTCCAGATATATTTCAAAGTAGAAAACCATGAATTAGGAGAAAAGAAGAGAGCAGGATCTTCCGATTCTCACACACACACTGTCAACATTTGCATTTTAATAATTTTCACTTTTTTTTTTTTTGAGCTTCAAATTGATAACATCAATTTGTTGAATAACGAACAAATCTCTTCCTGTCTCCAGTCTTTAAAAGGTGCCTTTGCAAAAGGTCTTTCATAGAATTGTAACATCATCAAGGTTGGAAACAAGTCCAACCATCAGCCTGACCTACTTCTGCATTATTAGAAGTAGAAGTTTAAATTCTATATCTTCATGTTGAATTAACTATTTTTTTTTATTATGATTCATATAATGGATGAATTCAAAATCTTAAGTAAAATGCAAAAACAAAAAATAAAACAACAAACACAAACAGAAACAAAGAATACAGTATAGATGTTTCAGTGACCATGTTGCTTTTTGTCTGTAAAACTACATTTTGGAAATCTGTGAAAGTCTTATTTTCTATGAATTCATGTGATTTGACCTTTTGATCCAGTAGGTTTATAAAAATATAGTTCTTCTTTTTTGAGGGAGCTACATGAAAAAATGTATTTATTCTAAGATGCTTAAACTCCTCCAGAAATAAGATCTTAAGTATTTGTAAATAACCCATTTAATAAGCTAACGTTTAAAATTATTAATGCAATAGAAGGCAGTTACATTGCATCAAGAAACAGATTTAAAATATACTACCAATAATGCCATTCTTTTTTGTCGTCAGGTAAAATACAGAATCCATTCACGATAGGCCAAACATACGTATGTTTATTTGGGCTGATCTGTTCTGAAATTGAGCTAAAATAAAAGGGAAGCTTGTGACCTTTTCTGTTAATTTAGGATGCAACTTTTGTCTGACTGCTTCATCTTCTGTCTCATCCGTACACCTTTTTCCCCTTTTTATACGGAGAATACAGGTACAGTTTTTTTTTTTTTTTTCTCCATTGGTACTTTCAAAGTTCAATTCTTACCCTATTTTCAAAGTGTCTCAGACTTGTAGGTATTTATTGCTGTGGATCATCTGTTTCTAGGCATTACATTTCTTCTGAAGAGGGGACTTGGGATCCTCAGCCATATACACCATGAGAAATAGTGTTAAAAATTTCACCCATAATTCCAAATGGTCTCATATGACGTCATGTCCAAGTGCAGTATTATCCAGAGGTATTAGTTTAGTATGCTGCCTAATTCAGACAGTCTAACTGTATTAGCCTTGTCTCAGCACTAATATATTTATACTTCAGGTTCTGAGTTTGACTTGTTGATGGTCAATTTGGGTATCTGGGCAGTGGTGCAATGTGAAGAGACATAAAACAAAGCATGCCCAGAACAGTTTCTGTTAACCTCTTACTCACAGTCTCAGCAAAACACTTGTGTAAGAGTAAGAGCAGTGACAAGACAGTATCCAATAAAATTAAAATTGAAATACCAGAGGAAAATAGGTGGGAATCTATTTAAGACAAAACTTTGAAATGGATAGAATGCAAATAAAGGTCAAGAGAGAGTCTGTGCTGTCACTAAAATTCATTATTTAAATTAAAGTCAAGGCATTTCTTGGAGTTTCACTGCTAACTAGACATTATTGTGGGTATGTCTAAATAATCTATCAAGTGAGTTTTCTCAGTTTCGTATGGATTTGAGAGCAATTAGAAGTATATACTTTCCTTGCAAAATTTGTATGGTACAAAAGACTTCATCTGAAGCTTCAGAATAAAAATTGCGTGAAACTGTAATACTTCCTTAAAAAAAAAAAAAAAAAAAAAAAAAAAACACTTAAAATTCTTCTGTCATTACATTATTTTATATAGTCATATTCAGGTAAAAATTCGTCTCCTGTGTTTTATCAAATACATCTAGCATTAGTACACTCCTTTTTTTCTGTCTTGTTTTTCAGAAAATGGGTTAACTGAGCAGGTATGCTATGGTTACCTTATTTTTCAGAAATTCTTGCAGATATTAGTTTATTCATGGGTCAGACTCACTATTCAGGATATAATCAGGAGTCAGTTATAATTAGAGGAATTTTTGTCAAATTTGTGATCTATTGATGTATATTTCGTATTGTATTGTGAATTTCTAGCAAAGATCAATATTTTTAATTTCTGCAAGTAAGAAATTTTATAAAGACTGCGGCACAAGTCTGTACTTTTTGCCATTCATATTTAAGTATAGCTGTTAAAAATAACAATAGGCTTGTAAATGAAACAAATAGAGTATGAAGTCTGTTCATCTTCCAGGCCATTCTTTTAAAACAAAACAAAAAGCTCATTACATGCTAGTAAAACTTCTCCACAAATAAAATAATTGAGTGTAACTTTTACTCTAAGTGTATGTATTGGGTTCACATGGCAAGGTTTTGGTAGTGGGGAGCTGCAGGGGTGACCTCTGTGAGAAGGATCCAGAAGCTGCCCCATCTAAGATAAAGCTCTGTTTCAGCTGTCTCCAAAGGGACTTGCTGCTGGCCAAAGCTGAGCCAATAAGCAATATTGTTTGAGTCTCCATGAGAGCAAATTTAAGTAAAGGAAAAACACTTCTGCGCAACAGCATCTGGGAGAGAGGAGCGAGAAATGTCAGAGAACCAGCCCTGTAGTCCCCAAGGTCAGTGCAGAAGAGCAGGAGGTGCTCCAGGCACGTAGCCCAAGTTCCCCCACAGCCTAGTGTCCCCCTGCAGTCCATGTGTCCCACATGGAGCAAATCTTCATGCTGCAGCCCATGGAGGTGCCCCTGGTGGAGCAGGTGGATGTGGCCTGGAGGAGGCTGTGGCCCATGGAGAGCCCCCACAGGAGCAGTCCCTGGGCTGGAGCTGCAGCCCATGGAGAGGAGCCCACACAGGAGCAGGTGGTCTGGGGGGAGCTACCGCCTGTGGGCGACCCATGCTGGACATTTTGCTCCTGATGGATGGACCCCATGGTACAGACCCATGTTGGAGCAGTCCTTGAGGAGCTGCTGCCCGTGGGCAGCCTATGCAGGATCAGTTCAGGAGACAGCATCCTGTGGGATGCAGGGGAAGAGAGTGACCAAGAAGGAGCAGTGGACACAAAGCGTTAGGGACTGACCACAGCCCCCATTCCTTGTTGCCCTGCACCACTCATGGGGAGGGCATAGAAGAGGATCACCAGGGGGACCAGGGGGAAGGTTTTTTGTTTTGTTTTGTTTTTTACATTGTTTGTTCTGTTTTGTTTTGTTTTTTAGTTACTCACTGCTCTAGCTTGTCAATAACAGGTAATAAATTTCTCTAATCTCTTTTTGCTGAGTTTGGTTTGCCTGTGACTGAGTGATCTCACACTGTTGTGTTGAGTGATCACACTGTTGAGTGATCTCCCTGTCCTTATCTTAAGTCTTGAGCACTTTTCATCGTATTTTCTCCTCCCTTTGAAGTGAGGGAGTGAGAGAGTGGTTGTGGTGGAGTTCAGATGCCCAGCTGAGTAAAACCACCATGGTGTATCACATTAAAATGTAGCTTTGGAACTTATTTGTTTAGCTTCTGAATGACAGCTTCTTTGAAATAAACTTGTATAAAAATATTTGGAATATGGAAGTTGTGCAAATATATATATATATGTATATATATCATGCTTAGGAACAAGTGTGAAATTGTTCCTTGCTAACTGCTCGTAAACATCCTACTCAAAATCTTTGGTTAAAATAAATAAAATAATAATAATAATAATAATAATAATAATAATAATAATAATAATAATAATAATAATAATAATAATAATAATAATAAAACATAGAAGTAGAATTGCATGGGCAGTTTTTGAAGAAAATCGACTTTGAATGCATAAAGAGAAGTGGAGGTGTATGAGATTTGTTTTGATTTTGCTATCAACTTGTCCAATTTCAAGGGTGAGGGATTAAGTGCATGTTGATATCAGGGTTATTCTTGTAGTGGGTATTAGGAAAATAAATTAGAAAATAATTATTCTGTGATAACATCTTTGCCATGGTTTGCAAATATCTGTGAGGAAAAAAAAGTTTGTCCTTCCTCCTCAAGGAAGGACAAACCTTACTTACCTTATGGGGGTAACCAAACTCTACCTTATGGGGGAACAAGTGAAGAAAAGCTTTTGCAGGAATTTGAGCAGTTGACAGCCCTACAGCAAAAGAGCTCATGGTCTTCTGAGAAAGGAAACTCTCCTCTTCTGTTTCTATTGTTCTGGCCAGTATGGGGCTCAACATTAGGAGCAATTTGAGAAAATGACTTCCCCATTCCCAAGTGACAGTCTGCAATTGCTGTTACTTTGCCTCTGTGAAAGGTGTAAAAGCTATTGAATAAGTAAAATAAAATACTTGCGTTTCAAAAATGTGCAGGATCAAAATTTATACCTACTTAATACAGAGTGTTACAAATTTAGGCTGTCACTTGTAGAGCATTTTCCAGTTAAATTATTTAGCCCTCTTCATATTTGTCAAGAGCTTTCATAGTAGCATTAAGATGTTAAGGGGCTCTGAGCAGAAACATCATATCTCATAAAAGAAATCTTGCAAAAGGAAAAGAAAGAACATATGTTCTGAAATTACAGAAAAAGTTTTGGTACCACAGCTGTCATTGTTTTGTCAATCAGCTTCAGGTAAGGCATTTGGTCTTAAATAGTCCATTAACAGATTTAAGCACTTTATTGCTAGCCTTCTGAGATAATTGTTCTGTGTCACAACAACTACAAATGAAGTTTCAAATGCATAAATAAAAGTGAAATGCTTGAATGAGTTTTGTGTTTGTTTTTTTTTTTTCATCCTTTTTTTTACTTTATTATAGGAAGACAGAAGAGAAACAGTACATGCTTCTATTCAGTTCAATAGATCCAGATGTTGATGAAGGAGTTTATTTAATTACTGGGGGAAATGGATAAAATGTTAAACCTAATACAAATAAACTCACAACAAAATTGAAAAGTAACTAACAGAAAAACCTGCTTCTATTCAAAGAAATAAAAGGTGGAGGGGCACTTTGATTATAACACTTTCTTTTTATGACCTCATCCTTACTCCGAAATTAAGTATGATTTGATCAAAAAAAAAAAATAAAAAATTGTTCACATTTGAATTATTCTAGCATATATTAGTTTCATATGTTAAAAAGCCACAGCTGCTTTCATGTGCTGAAGTAGCTCAGAACGGTTCTATTTAATAACTTAAAAATTCTGTTGACTTCAATCTTTGCTGTGGTAGAACACATTGGAAAAGGGGGTTAGGAGTAATGAAGTCCTTTTTTACAATAGTAGATATGGAGAATCCTGTTCCATGATTTTTATTATTTATTTTTTTATTTATGTTGTACTAATTTCTAAAGGCATTGTATCTGTATAATTATTTATATTATTCATTATAACTTTCTTTTTATTTAGTAATATATTCATTTGGTATGTAATCCCAATTCACTTAGGGACTGACACTTTAATTTTTGCCAAGATTCAAATTCTCTGACTTCTGGAGTGGTTACTTTCTGATAACATAGTTAAAACCTCAAGCAAGAATGTCACTGGGTCCTAGAATTACAAAATCTGTACCAAAATAAATTTATTTCAATGTGTAAAATTTGCTGAAATTTGCCTTTTTGAAAAAGGTCTGCTTTCAAATTTTGTAGATCTCTTACAAGAGAAATTCAAAATAAAAAGGTTATATATCACAATAATTAAGATTATTGTGATCCTTGGGGTTAAACTGTGCAGATTTAAATGGTCCTGTATAACAGTAACTCCCATTGCATTTATATCTTCAGAAATGAAACTTAACACTATATTAAAAAAAATGTGGGGTGAGGGAGATGTGAAAGGAAAAAAAAATATATATATATATGGCTGTGGGATTTAATTATTTGCTTTGATATATTTATATAGTTTTAACTCTGAAAAAATGTTGCAGTGTTTAAAGTATGTTCATGTAAGTATTCCATCCCTTTAGCTCAAAGATAAACTGGAGTATCCGAATTTTACTACAGTTTTAGCTGAAACATACATAAAACATGGTCATTCTTAAACTTCATGCTCTGAACTTCTGGATTCTAGGTTCTAGACAAATGAGTATTAGATCTCAACCTCTCATAAATTTGAGAAGAGTCATGCTCAGAGTGGTATAGGTACAAAGTCTATGTCTATATATACATATATACATATATACATCCTTATTTGTTTGTGTAGTTTATAAATAAGAAGCAGAATAATATTAAATATTAAATAAATATTCATTTAATATTCATAACTGTTGCCTAATTATTTATTGGGCAACAATTCCAGGCATGGCCTCTCTTGCTTCTGTGAACTATGGGAATGTTTGGGACAGGTTAATTGTATGCTTTTTGGCACGGGGATATCACTTGATTTCCCCTCAGTTTTTCTGAGGGTATTTCAAATCATGTTACTTTTACAGTGAAAGGAAAAAAAAAAAAATAAAAAAAAAAAAAAGAAAAAAGTACATTAACACTGAATGTTTAGGGTCTAAATCTATGTCTTGGGTGTTTTCTTTTGAATTAGATTTTTTTTTTTTTTCTGACCTTCATGTAAACTTAGCCTATGCTACGCTTAAATAATTCTTTTCTCAAATAAGAATATGTGACAGGATCCAGGAGTTCATTCCTGCAGGTTCTGCTGTTACAGATGTAGATCTCTTTGCCTTACTTGCTTTGCTTTACCATTGACAAGGTTACTACTTTCCTCAAAATACAGTGCTTAGATAAGGTACAGTAACTGCAGCTGTGAAATGAGAAGTAATGGGTTTATATGAAGGTACAAATCCAAAGGGCCAATGAGAAGAAAAGAAGAAAAGACCACAGTACTAGATATTTCTTTATATCTCTGAGTTGTCTCTCCACTGCTGCTGGGTTTTCTCTCCTAACTTCTAAAGAGAATAAGTAGCACAAATCAGAAGCTTAACCTCTTTATGTTTGTTCATTCATCTGTAAAATAGAGAATATTGCTTGTGTAATGCTTCTTTTAGGATGAATATGTTAATGTCTAAAAAGCTTTTTAAGAATGTAAATCACTATATAAATGTGAAATATTAGCATAAATTTCTACTTAACTAGAACAAGAGTGGGAGATACTACAAGAGTTTATATGCTACTTTGAAATAGTACAAGTCAGGCTGAAGTGTCCTTTAGAGTGGTATCCTGACAGTTTCTCTGAAGAAGTAAAAATCTTACACTCCCAATGACTTTAGCACACTCATCACTAAGTCCTGTGAGACAGGATTATTAATATGTATTTTTTTTCAGTGCTACTTCCTAATTCACTTAGGGTTTGGTTTTCTTAGGAGCTGGATATATGGGCTGGGGAAAGATTGCATTGATTAAATTACATAGTTCTTATCATCCATGGTAAAAACAAAACACTCCAAACCACACCACCTTCCATAACTGATTCTACCTACATCTAACCAAAGTTCTACCTTACTTGAGAACTATTGTTTGCTGGAGGGATGGAAAAGGAAGTCTCAACAATCTTAAATTTCTTAAGAATTACTGATATCATAAAAATGTGTTTACAATATCTAAAGGCAGGAGGTAAAAATAATTGGTTTAGCATTTGATCTAATACAAAGAGAAAGCTTTCTGAAAGATATACTGAGACAACAGGGTGCACAACGCATAGTGCCTTTCCATTGTTTCCATTCAAAAGCTCTATATCTTTCGGAGAGCACCGTTATTCCTTAAATATTAAAATGATACAGTTTGTACAGGTGGAAAGCTATGGCCATTGAACAGCATTTATGTATTTCTATAATACAATAGATACCTTTCTGTTTAGAAGGGGTTTTAAAATATACAGTAATCTGATGTCTTTTTTGGATCCCACATATTCTTATTAAAAAAAAAAAAAAAAGACTTTGATACTAGAGGTGTTTTATTATTATTATTTATTATTGTTTATTATTATTATTGTTGTTGTTGTTGTTATTATTATTATTATTATTATTATTTGTTTTTATTAAAGAACACAAACCTTTTGTTCTGGAGAGCTTCCATACAGCCATAAAATATGCTGTGTCAGAAAAGGACACTGGAAAGCTATTCAGACAAGTACCAGCACAGTTACAAATTTCATGTGTCTCTGCACACCTATGATACTTCTTATCAAGGTTGCTTTAAAAGTTTCCTACTGTAGGAAAAAAGAAAACAAAATAAAACAAAACAAAACAAACAAAAAAAACAGTTATATCACTTGCTATATTTCATCTAAATATATTTCTATTTTTGGAACAACAATTGGACTTGTAAAAGTGTGCATTATCACTGACAGCACCACATTTTAAGTTATTAAGTTATTATAAATAGTCATACACTTCAGGAAGCACTGAATAATTGATGTACTTTGCTGTACTTTGCCTGTGATACTTCTTAATAAGCCATGGCCATATATGCAATATTTTAATAATACTAAATTTAAATAATACAAAATAGTTAAAACTGGTCTGAAGCACTTCAAAATGCCATCTAAGAAGCCCCAGTATGTGTTGTGGTTTAATCCAGCAGTCAGCTAAGAACCATGCAGCCACTCATTCACTCTCCCCAGGTATGGAGGAGAGAATCAGAAATCTTATTTCCTGAAAAATAATCAGTATGTTTTGCCCATTACCTTCCCTTTCCGTTATTTTTACCAGATTAATTTTGAAGTAAATATTGTAGAAAAAAATGGAGGGTTAAAATTCTAGGTTCTTGTCTTTGATTTTTTTTTTTTTTCCTCATAAATTGGCAGTCAAAACTGTGGGTTTTCCTCTGAACCCCTGTTTACTTACGAATAGGTAACTGGATATCTTTCTGCCTTTCTGTTTCTATGTTTTTGTGGCTGAAGTTACAGAGACGCATTGACTAGATTATGTATCTGTTTTATATATCCTAGATATCTTAGTATATTCATATGCTCCTCTTGATTCCTGTTTTGAATATTCCATGCTCATCTAAATTGATCTAGATTAGAATTAAAGCTATGAAAAATAAATTTAAAAAAATGGTTTTCTACAATAAAGTATTTCCTAAAAAGTGAATGAAAGAGCTGAGATATGAAATTTAAGCCATAAACCAGTATCTAAATAAGAATTACTTTCCTATTTACTATATGAATGTCCCTGAAAAAAAAAAATAAATAGGCAAAAGTTAATTCTCAGTTTTAAACTCTTAACAATCTTATTCTCTATAAATCATTAGACAAGGAAGGAGAATCTGTATATGGGAGTGTAAAAGGTTTGTGAGTTTATTAACCATGATATTCAAGTGATATACACATTAGGGTTAATGGAAGATAATCAAGTTCATCCTTTCAGATCAGCAGATCTTACTTCCTTGGTGTTTACACATACGTTTTGTAGATGAAAATGATGAAATATTTCAGTTACAAAGTTTCAATACTGTGTTATGCTTGCACACATCATAGTCACATTTCGTGATTATGCTTGGGAAGGAAGTTAATTTAGGATTTAGTTTTTAATTCTTGAATGTTCTTATGTTTGATGGATGCCAAATCTGACCTAAGGCATTTTGAAAGAGTAAGAGGCCTCCATGCACCCTACTGCCAGCAACAACTTTAGTTTAACTTTTATTTTCTTGCACACACACACATACACACACTTCAATTGAAGCTGAAACATTTTCTAGTTTCAGGAAATGTAAGAATTTCTGCAGAAACTTTAAAAGAACTGAATAAGAAATGGAATTCAAAGACTACAACAAATTTAAGCAAATAGAAAAAGAAGAACTGTAACATAACTTACACCCTGGTTTGGTTTAATATATGCAACCGAATTTGATACTATCTTCATAAGATAGCATCAACATTTTCTGTTAAAATAACCCAGAATTCAATAAATTGAAACAGATTGTTTTACTTTCAACTGTCTGCTTATTAAAGTTAAAGAACAGTTTCCCCGGAGACATTTGCATCTATTAGCAAAGGAAATATATGTACTACTAGAAATATATGTACTACTACTTAACCTAGGACAAATTGGTAACAGTGGGATATTGAATAAATAAGTCTGTGTTCTCAGAGAGGAGGTAAGGTAAAACTCACATAAATGTTAACAGATACTTATGTTGACTAATCGAGCTCCTTAAACATGTTGTTCTCTGAAGAAAACATCTACATGTATAAAAAGTTTTGGAATTTAAATGAGTGCTTTTTGGAAGTAAAATCCCTTTTGAAGAAAATTCAAAGTTTTCTGTACAATATAGGAGAAGTGTTCTGATATTCTTCACATGTAAACATTCTTGAGTTTGGGTTGGACATGGCTTTGAGCAACCTAATGTCGTGGAAAATATCCCTGCCCATAGCAGAGCAGTTCAACTAGGTAATCTTTAAGGATTCCTTCCAAACCAAACTTCAACCCCAAACTTCATGATTCTATGAAATTTTCTGTGTGGAGACAGATTACCCTAGTGAATAGATAGAAAGAATCTAACACCACTTACACTGACAGTCTAATGACAGACTACAGACCAACCAGAAAAAATAACACTCCTTCCCTTCCCTCCTCCCCCTCCTTTCCCTTTCCCTTTCCCTTTCCCTTTCCCTTTCCCTTTCCCTTTCCCTTTCCCTTTCCCTTTCCCTTTCTCTTTCCCTTTCCCTTTCCCTTTCCCTTTCCCTTTCCCTTTCCCTTTCCCTTTCCCTTTCCCTTTCCCTTTCCCTTTCCCTTTCCCTTTCCCTTTCCCTTTCCCTTTCCCTTTCCCTTCCCCTTCCCCTTCCCCTTCCCCTTCCCCTTCCCCTTCCCCTTCCCCTTCCCCTTCCCCTTCCCCTTCCCCTTCCCCTTTCCCTTCCCCTTTCCCTTCCCCTTCCCCTTTCCCTTCCCCTTCCCCTTTCCCTTTCCCTTTCCCTTTCCCTTTCCCTTTCCCTTTCCCTTTCCCTTTCCCTTTCCCTTTCCCTTTCCCTTTCCCTTTCCCTTCCCCTTTCCCTTTCCCTTCCCCTTTCCCTTTCCCTTCCCCTTCCCCTTCCCCTTCCCCTTCCCCTTCCCCTTCCCCTTCCCCTTCCCCTTCCCCTTCCCCTTTCCCTTCCCCTTTCCCTTCCCCTTCCCCTTCCCCTTCCCCTTCCCCTTCCCCTTCCCCTTCCCCTTCCCCTTTCCCTTTCCCTTTCCCTTTCCCTTTCCCTTTCCCTTTCCCTTTCCCTTTCCCTTTCCCTTTCCCTTTCCCTTTCCCTTTCAAGACAAAATTTCAGGAAAAGTGTAACATTAGCAAAACAACATTTTAATTCTTTATATAAAGTCCTGATTATTGCACCTTTATTAATCTACTTTTCCTAATTTTGAAAAACTAATCATGTAAAATGCCTAAATATATTGGCATTGCATGTTGGAAAAATCTTTATAAATGGCATAATGCGTTTAAATTAATTGGCTCAATGGATGGTATTAAAATAATGTACAATTCCAAGTATAGAAATTTGGCAAGAACTTAAGGTACAACTTTAATATTTAACTCCTTAAAGAAATATGTTTTTATACATAATCCTGAGATATTTAGCAAACTGTAATCCTATCTGACTGGTTTACTTAGAAAGTGGGAAGCCAGTAGGAATAATTTCTTACTCTCTGTCTAGAACATTACACAATATCTATTACATCAAGTAGCTCGGAGTCAAGACAACACATATATATTTTTTCCCATTGAAGTTAGTTACATGCTACTTCTTGTACAAAGTCATTCTCCAGAAACTATAGAAATAAGATATGACTCTTCACTTCAATTTCTGAAGTTGTTGAATGCTAACAATACACAGAGAAAGTATTCATTTTTCATAAAAAGATCAAGAACTACCAAAGAAATACAAATTTGTAGTCGTGGATATATTGTCTGAATAAAAATGAAAATATAAATGAATGTTCTTGAAAATCTGTGGTCTGGATTTTATTTTATCATTTACGTATTTGAATGTGTAAGGAAATGCTACCACAATGAACAGGGGATATCACACAGAGAATGATAATAGCCAAGAGTATGGTTTCTAAGAAAAATAAATACATAGAATAACAATAAAAAAGACAATATATTCTCATGCAGATAAAACTACCTAGTCAGTCACCCATAAAAACATTCATTTTGATTAAAATATCCATTGAAGCATCTACTGCATAGACTAAATTTTCATGGATGAATATCATTTTGCCCTTTGTTGTTGTTGTTATTTTTTATTATTTACAATTTTAAAGATAAATTCATCCAACCTGAGGCTCTTCAGGAGCCAGTGCAACTCAAGTTATTTAAAGTACTCTCTATTGCGTTTCTCAAACTGAGAATCTGATACATCATCCGAACAGAAATATGATAACCAGAGCTGGCAGTCCACTAGCTAAAGAAGCTAAAATAGTATTCTGTGTTGGGAGATCAAGTTAAAATAGTGATGACTATGTTTATACTAATAAACTAAACAAGGCCAAGCACTGATTTCTGGCCATCAGATCAGATGACATAGGCTACATCATTGCTACAAAATGCATATTCTTCAAGTCCCAAGATATAATAATTATTTTAAATTTGCTGGGGAGAGGAGGTGGGAGGGTTTTGCTTTGTTTGTTTTGTTTTTTCCTGACAAATAGATGTTACAGCTAAACATACATTTTCAGTATTGGGGAGGGATGGTGTTGACTCTTCAGCACAGTAGGACATGTTTGAAATAATTTACAAAAAATGAAAGACACATTCTCTATGCATAACATCATAGTCATAGCCAACATTTGGAACAGTGCAAAGTGGCTTAAAATAACCCTTTAAATTTTAGCTGAAGTTATTAGCTAAAAACTTCATATATTACTCCTGCAGTGAATTGTTACTTAGTTTAGAAAAAGCAGTATTCAGTGGGGGACAGAAAAACATCTTGCCTAACTTTTTTTTTTTTTTTTAATTGTATTGCATTTATCCATGGCTTTGGGAGTCCTCAGCATGAAAAATACCACATAATTTCACAACTCTATACTACTAAAATCATTATTTAAGGATATGAAACCACTCTATAAGATGGGAAAGTATGTTAATAATCTTTCTAATTTGCGGAGATGAAACCACTCTATAAAATGGGAAAGTGTGTTAATAATCTTTCTAATTTGCATGATGTATTTAGTATTATAGATCACTTTTTTTAGTTATTGTCTTCCATCCTCTAGTATTCAATGTTGGATTAGAAATATTACTGTTTATCTGTTTGCATGATATTAAGAATTTCTATTTCTTCCAGTGTATCTGAGTTAAAGTGCTTTCTGCAAATGTTTTATCCCTAGACTAACTGTATGTTCCATAAGTATTAAGCGAGTCTATGATGTTTATACATTAATTTGGAGAACATCCTGTATGCTTAAGAAGGAATCATGTCTATTTATTGTAAATATAAAATTCAGAACTGAAAAAATTATAATATCAGACTTTATTTAAAAGTTTTATTTAAAAGAGCAGTAAAAATGGATGCAGATTTGAAAATAAAACCTTTAATAATCTTTTACAGGATTAAATTATAACTGGAGAAATCATAAATAAATTCACATTTTTATCTTGTTTAAAGGTAAAATAAACTGTAAGTTTCAGTTACAAGAAAAATAATGCTATACTCTTTTCTTGCTGACACTATCATCTGTAAGTAGTGTTACTTTCAGTGAATATGAAAAAGCTGGAGGCAACACTGTAAGGAAGACCTTTAATCATTTTAGGTTTTAGCATGGAAGCCAGTGTCCCTTTCAGAAGCAGTATATATCATGGTGCTTTGGATTATCCAGATAAAATGAAGGGAAAAAAAAAAAAAAAGAAGAAAAGAAAAAGAAAAAAAAAATCTAGCTCTTCTGTCCTCCTGAATGAATAAATAAACAAGTAAATCCAAAGACTCCAAAAAAAAAATAAATTCAAATAATATTGATTTTCTTCTGAAATAATAATTTTTGAATGTAATTGTTAACGTTTAATTATAGGTAGTCCTCTTTAAATTTAGAAGGAGAATTGTTTCCTCTACAAAACAAAATGTTTCTCTCTAAAATGAAATAGAACTGAACTCCTTTTTTTAAATAAGCACAACCTTACTCTGCAGTCTTTTCAGAAAATCATAATTAAAATTATATTTTAAATGCCGGAAAACTGTAACATTTCAGAAATTCTTGAGTGTTGAATATGTATAAATTGTTAACCAGCTCTATCTCTGATGACATCACTTAATATTTTTTACCAGTATTCTAAAAATCTTGTTACATGGGCATAGCAGGTGCATGGGACTCTGTGACTACCTTTTCACTAAAGGTGTAAAGTGAGATACTTTTCTTATAAAGTTTTTTTAAAGTGTTTTTTTTTTTTTTCAGAGTTGCAACATAATTTAAGTAATGATAAGAATGGGGTGCAAATAGGTGTCTGGAAGTGTTAGAGGTAACAATTACTAAGATATTTTTTGCCACTTTTTCCTTTTCTCCAACATATATATGCTTTATTTCTTGACCCTTTTTAACTTTACATTCTCATTCTTTCTGGCCAAACTGTCTGCATGAGACTTTCTCAAGATGCTGTTGGCATTGTATTCACCCACAGGCTACTGCTGAGTGATACACAGGTTTTCTTTTCCCCAGCGGCTTTGTAGCAAATAGGACATTTGCCTCCGTAGCACTTGCTTCTGTATTATGCTAAATGTCCCTCAGAATGGAGACATGAATGGGTATCAAACTGTGATTTCTTACAAGGCGAACCAAAACCTTAAGAGACTGCTACTGGCTCATGCAGAGACTTCATAATTGAATGTTCTACATGACTTCACCCATTTGCAAAATCTGACTTGTTACAGTTTACAAGGTAATTTAAAATCTTTGTAGAGGGTGAGGTACACTTGCAAACAGAGCAAAAGGGGCTGCTCCAACCATGTCATTGTTCAGAATGTCCAGAATTTGTATAAGTAATTACACACCGCCCTTCAGTAGGAAGACTGAATTACAGAATATTTTTCTCCAGGCAAAACACAGCAAGGTCAGTGAGCATAATATACCCAGAGTCCCATTGCATTAGGATTAACACAAACTATACAGGGAATATCTGAAACAACTGTAAATTTCTTTCATTGTAGAGGCAAAATAAATAAATAAATAAATAAATAAATAAAATAAAATCAAGTGAGTACTTAGGTGAGAACATGTCCAACATTTCCTTAACCACCAGGGACGGTGACTCTATCACTTCCCTGGGCAACCCATTCCAATGCATAATCATTCTTTCTGAGAAGAAATTTTTCCTAATTTCCAACCTAAACCTCTCCTGGAGCAACTTGAGGTTGTTCCCTCTTGACCTATCACTAGTTATCTGCAAGAAGAGGCTGACACACAGCTTACAACTCTTTCATGCAGCTGTAGGGAGCAATAAGGTATCTCCTGAGACTCCTCCAGACTAAACAACCCCAGTTCCCTCAGCTGCTCCTCATAGCACTTGTGTTCCAGACCCTTCCCCAGCTTCATAGCCCTTCTCTGGACATGCTCCAGGGCCTCAATGTCCTTCTTGTAGTGAGGGACCCAAAGCTGAACACACTACTTGAGGTGTTGTAACCAAAGTACTGTCAGTTATCCTTGTTGAACATCATCCCATTGGCCTCTGCCCATCACTCCAACCTGTCCACATCCCTCTGCAAGGCCTTTCCACCCTCCATCACATAAACATTTCCCCCCCAACTTGGTGTCATCTGCAAACTTACTGAGGGTGCACTAAATTCCCTCATCTCAATGATTAATAAAGATATTAAATAATAAATATATTATTTTTATTTTATTGTATGTTCTTTCTGTAATGTAAAAGAAGGAAGAGATCTACGATGCCTTGCTAGATCACAGACAAGAAAAAACACAGACTTTACGTTCAATATTGATTCCTTTTATTATAATGGATTTATTTAGTAGAACTACTAAGTGGCTTGGGGTTGTTTATTTTGAAAGATCAGATCTGGCAAATAGTCATTGGATCTTCATGAAACCATACTATTGTGCATTTTTGGGACTATGTCTTTGGATCATAAAATATTTCATCCTAACAAGGTAAGTGGAAATATTGCAGAGGTGCAAAGATTTGGGTAAATTGCCTACAACAATCTTCTAATCTTGCTGTATTTAATTTATGGTATTTCTATAGTTTGTGGTGGTTGCACTGCAGTGAGTATACCGATCAATGTACAGGTATGTGGCTTAGCAATAAGTGTGTAACAAATGTGGATTTATTTCTCTTGACACATCTAAAAACTTTGAAGTGAAGACTGACTTCAACATTACTGCTCCATTCAAGGCCTTCAGCAATTACATTTTAATCAGTGTTTGAAGAACTCCTTTTTCACCTTAAGAAACATTTTTATGAATGTGGAAATGTGCATGGTTTCTGCAGGCAATAAAAAATCATTAGAATATGGGGAGAGGAGAGGTAGGAGGTAGGGTAACAATTTTGACAACTCTGAGGAAACTAAATTTATGGAAACAATTTATACAAGCTTATAGAAACTCCTACAGTGATTCTCTACAGAGGGAGAAACTTGTGAGCCAAAAGCCCACATTAGTCAAAGAAGTCTGTTAATCAGCCAAGCATTAAAGATGATATGATTCCATGTAGTCCTGTGGGCATATATATTCCCACCTGGGATCCCAAATCAGTACAGATTTTAAACTACATATCCATGTAGTGCATAGATTATGGGCTTTTGTCAAATACAGCAATATAACTCTGTTATGACAGAATGATATGCTACAAGATTAAGATCAAAATAATCCCATATTTTGCTTTTCAATTAAAAGAAATTATATTACTTCACCTGTATTATTCACACCAACTCAGGGGTTTTCTCTGGTAGATGGGAAAATTGTTCTATCCAAAAACGAGATCTGCAGAGACCACAAAACCAAACATCTTCAGTTGTCAGGTAGGATACAGAATTTTCCCACTTAATATAGGAGAACGTTATAAAAACATAAAAATCAATAAACACCTTGTTAACCTCAGGCACTCAAGGGAAAAATCCGGAGAATAGATAATCCATGCAATGCATTTTGAAACCAAACAAATCCAAAGGATGAGGACATGAAAAGAGGTATGAGAAAAACTATCCTCCTTTAGTCTAACTTTTTCTTATTATACTAGTTTACAATTTAATCAAAAGTAATTATAATTAATATTTTCTCAAAAATAAATATATTCAATCCAATTTCATGATATATTAAGATCTCAACATTATTAGACATTAAAGGCTATATCAGAAGGTTTTTCATTACATTTTGTCATTGGATTACATCAAAATTTGTATGTAATTTGTTGCATATTTGTATAATTATTATCATTAGAATTGTTAAAATACTGATATTTTCCCTTGGGGAAAAGAAAGATATCTTTTCAAATTCTAATAGTCTAACTAAGTCTAAGATAAGATACAAACCAACAAAGCCATCTCATTTCTTGAGCACCAGAGTAATTTAAAATTATAACTCTTGAATTATGTTTAAATTATTTGGTAGGATTTGAGCTTATTTCCTGTACATTAGGGAGAAAAGGTTTTGTAATCACTTATATTTAAGGTGATATAAGCTGCAGGAATTGTACAGATCTATATCAAATGTCAGAGTGATTACAAACCAAACTAAACCAAACCAAACCAAACTAAACCAAACCAAACCAAACCAAACCAAACCAAACCAAACCAAACCAAACCAAACCAAACCAAACCAAACCAAACCAAACCAAACCAAACCAAACCAAACCAACCATACAATTAAACAAGATAATACAAACCCCTAAGCATCATGACCTGGCATTATGCAAGATTAGAATAGAGTTGACAGAATAAATTTAACTGCAAAGATACTAAGACTTTGAACCAGGAGACTTTTTTCAATCCTGTGTCCCAGCTGATCTTTGCCTAACATGCCTAGGATTCCTCACTTTGAAATAGAAAATAACTTTCCAGATCTCCTTTATTCTGAAATAAATTCTTTAATTAAAAAAGCCTTATTGAGTAGTAACGATATAGAATAACCCTCAGCTTAGATTTCATTCTCTATTACTGCTAAGAGAATTGAAAGAACCCAAACAAAACAAGTCAAATAAAAGATCTTGTGGAGGACAAGTGTACTAGTCAGGAAAAGATGCTTGACTTGAGAATTCCCTTCTCCTTTCCTGATTTGAGTCTATCAGTCACCAAATTCAGCTTTGAGACACTTTTCTTCTACAGTCATGAGTAAAGATTGAGCAATGACATCAATCAAGGAGGATTATGGATAAAGTAGGACTTTCTTATATCTAATTGTTTAGTCTTTGCTTTGCTTTGTTTTTTTAATTTCTGTATAATTATTTTTGAATTTAACAATGTTTTTGTTTTATTTTGAATAGAAATAAGCCAAAACAAGAAAAGTTGTGAAATATTCCTCCCTAAAAATCAGTGCTTATACTTGTTGTGAACATATTAAAATGATTTTGTAATGAAAAATACCCAACACTTTTCCAAACAGAAATTTCTCTCAGGAAAAAAAAAAAAAAAATCATCTTTTGCCTAAAATTTCTTACATTTTATATTGAATATTCAGGTTTCTGGAAGGAGTAGTGGAGTGGTAGTCTGAATTCAGTTAAAATGTTTTGAACTTTAACCAATGACCAAAGTATCAAATTAGATCTCCTCTTAAACCATTGTCTTCTGGGCATAGTAGTCAGCTTTCCATTTTCTCCTATGGGCTTGACTCCAGGCAGATTTTGTCATTTTGTAGTGAAACCAGTGCACAAGTATAAATATATAAAAGTATAAATATATAAATATGACATAGTCTGGTTACTAGCCTGACTGATATGGGAAGAAGATCTGGGAATATGGATCTGAAGATTTTTTTTTTTCCAGGGTATACATATTTTTTTTACATATTTTCCAGGGTATACATTTACAAGTTTCTGTATACATATAAATACATATACATACATATACATATATATATATATACATGTATAAAAAAAAATAATAAAAAAATCAAATGGTTTGATCACTTCAGTGAAATAAAATAAAGCAGTCCACCCTGAGAAATGTCTTTCTGGTTGAGTTGTTTTGATGAGTATTGTTTGAAATATTCTGTTTTGTCACTTAAAAAATATATTCTTCTGAATTTGCATTCTAGTATTATCATTATTTTTTTCAATTCTGAAGTACTATTCCACCAAATGCTTTCAGTGAGTTGTCTAAAACTTTATTTATCAACACAAAAGCTTTCTTTGCTAGTTCTACATGCAATAGTATCTACCAACGTACAACAGAAAATTTGGTCTCATTGTCAATTATTTCCGTTAGCCCATATCTTCGAGATCATATATTCTTTGAGATCCAAGATTATTCACCTGTTGCTTTTCAGTAAAGAAAATTGTGTATTCTTGAAATTTGTTTTTTCAAGGTTTTCTTTGCTGCTTTTATTAAAAGAGCAGAAGAAAATAGAACTGCTGAAGCAGCAACAATAAAAGACAGTATTACTTGTGGGCCATATCAAAATGATACTCTTATGTGAACTTTTGCTGTCTGTATTGCTTCAACCAAGAACTGTTTGTTTTTTCTTAATGCAGCTTATCCCTTCACTGAAGTAATGGAAAAATCATATTTATCAAGGAAATTCTGTCAGAATTGCTAAAGAATGCCAACATAGACATTTGTTTTACTCTCATTTATTTAGAGAAGCAATAAATAAAACAAAATAAACAGTCTAAGTGTTTTTGGAAAGTGTCTTTTGGCTCCAGATCTTGATGAAATTAACACACTAACATGTATGTTAGTACATAAAATTCACTATAAGTAGTCTTATCTGTAAAAGCTACTGATTATTTTGCCCAAATTTAAATTCACACCTAAATTATGGACATAGGTTTGGGATATGGGAGTTTTAAATATTGCTGTATAGTACAGGCACCTCAACTGTAGTGCTGAGTAAGGATATTTAAGGATATTTAAGGATATGTCTTCACGTTTCATTTTAGTTATTCAAATCACAAATATAAACCTGTTTCCTAAACAGGCGATATATTTGTTTACCTTCCAAATGAAAGATGTCTGTCCTTTGTTTTTGATTCCAGGTGTGTGGAAAAAAAAAAAAAGTTAATGGCAGAAAAACAAACAAACAAAAAACACCAATGGACAGGTTTAATTCTAAAAAAAAACATGAGCTTTAGATTTGAAACAAAATAAATAATGTTTCCTTAAAAAAGGTAATTGAATTGAAACCCTTAAGTAAATCAAATGCGTACTACCAGATCCTAGTAGTGAATTCTGCCTTTAAGTGCCTTTTCCAATACTCAACACACTGAGACATTACTAGAAGCTAAAAGCATGAAAACAATTCTATCTTATGAGTTGTAGTGTTGCACTTGCATCTCATGACTTACATACTGAACAATGAGGGGCTTTTTATCAGTCATAGAGAAAGCAGAAATGGCAATATTATTTTTCATTTTCTTCAGAAGATATTTTTTCATGTACACTGTTCTAGAACTTCAAGTACTTATCCTTACACTTCTATCCACAAAAAGCATCAGCAGAAAACAAAGAGTGCCTTATCAAAGCAGCAGTTCATAATAACAAATCCATTACAGCTTTCAAGCTACTTACCAAAAAGTCAGACAATAATCATTCAGTATATGACTTGGGCTGGGGAAGAGTGGTGAATAATGGAGAAGAGTAAAACTTTATGTCTTTTGCAGGAGATGGAAGAAATCACTCAAAGGGGGGCATTTTTATGAATGTGTTTATACACTTTACTTCCAATTGTCTGAAGCTGCTACTAATAAATACAAAATACTTTTATCTAAAGAAATACAGGATACCAGTCAACTATGAAAATCCCATGCAATTCCTTGGAAAATTAGCAGCAGTAAGCTTTCTTTTCAGTGTTTTCATGGCCAAACCTATACTTCACTAACGGTATGGTAAACAAGAAAAGTAGACAAAAGCTGTCCAGTTAGTCATCCTCTGTTTTGGCCTAAACAAAGCTTTTCTGCTTTCAGAGTTTTACAGAGGATGGAAATATATTATCTGCAGAAGCTTTCTATCTTAAAACATCTTGATACATCTGCTTTAATTTAATGTCAGAATTTATTACTAATAAGTTCAGTCTTCAGTAAATAAGAATTATAAAAAGGGGCTTACCTCAATCAAGGCTTGAAAAAAAGATGATAAACAATTTGTAGCTGTCTATGTATTTTATTTGTGTCATGCTATTAAGATTTAGTGGAGGAAGAAATTTAATTTATACTAAAACAACAATGATAAAGAAAAAGCCACCACCAACAGAAAAGCAGCAAACCACAAGTGTTTGCAACAATTGCTTAGTTTTTTAAATTTTAATTAAATTATTTTTTAATTGCTTAATCAAATGATTAATTTTTTAATCATTAATTTAAATGATTAATTTGTGAGAAACAGTAATTCTTTTCTGAAGTCAATTTATCACTGAAGTCAGTTTATCAAAGCCAAATATCTGTTTTTGTTTTTAAATCTCTCAAGAGTTTATACTAAATTAATATAGATGGAATTTTAATACTGAAGATGATTCATTACATTCTGTATTTGGTTGTATCTTCATGTAATCTAGGTATTTTAAACTTTCTTTCTAATACAAGATTGGTAAAATAAAAAAAAAAAAAAAAAAAAAAAGATTGATTTTCTTGAGAATAATGTCATTTCTTTCTTACCTTTTCTTACTGATAGCTTTGTTAAACTGCATTAGCTGTAATGAAGCACATTTCAGGTTCTAGTCTGTTTTGTCTCTATGAACATAAGTATGATTTATAACTTTTAGCTTGACTAAATTTAGAATTTTTACAGACACTAGCTGATTTTATTTATTTATTTTTAATGTATATATTTTGGTAGATGAGTATACATGTATATATGAAACAAACGTGACTATTAGCATATGTACAAATATGTAAAAATAGAATGTACTAATAGCACAGTTTTTAGACCTTCTGGGTAGCTACATCTGATTAGTGTTTGTTTGTTTGTTTCTTTTTCTTTTCTTTTCTTTTCTTTTCTTTTCTTTTCTTTTCTTTTCTTTTCTTTTCTTTTCTTTTCTTTTCTTTTCTTTTCTTTTCTTTTCTTTTCTTTTCTTTTCTTTTGGCTTTGTTTATTTGTTTGTTCGGGGTTGTGCTTTCTCAAGGTCAATCGGTAACAGGATTTTCCTTGTCCCTGCTTGGGACAGTCCCATTTCAAACTTGAGACAGCTGTATATGTGCTCTTCACAGTAACTGTTTCTCCCTGGAAAAATAAGATGAATAAATTAAAATATACAGTGCTTTAAAATGTATTCACAATGCATTGTATAAGAGAATTATATACTTGGGTTGGAAGAACTTATACGTATTTGAACATAGACGAGTAAGCTACTTTCCCATCATGCATTTCTTTATATAAAGAGTTAAGAGTTCCCTTACTTCTCTTTGTGTAGAATGATGAATGTATTAGGCTCTGAGATACATATTAAAGAAAATAATTTAAAGCTATTATGATTTCTAAAAATTGACAAGAAGGAAAAAAAAAAAAAAAAAGTATTACTTTACTGTTCCTTGCAACTTCCCATGTAAATACTGCTGTGATTGAGAATCTCACATGCTTTTCCACCTTGTGATGCTTTGAATATGAGTATTCTACTGCATGAGGAAATCTGTCCTCTTAAGACAAACAATGTCGTAAAGAAGTATGTTCTGCTCTTTATTAGAAGAAATGGTATTTAATGGTGTTACAGCCTGAATTTCAATATAAAGTTTTGTTTTCAGTACTGCTCAAAATTAGCAGACTGGAAGAAGATAAATAGAATTTGATTATATTTATAATTAATACATATTTAAACTTCATCTGGGATAAAAATATTAGTGAGCCTTCATTTCAAGAAATTATGTGCATAGTAAACACAAAACACTTAAGTGACATACTCGTTTTTCAGCTACCTCCTAGAGGTGCAAAGAGGGTGGGTATCTTTATAGATTTCCATGGATTTTTTTATTTTTATTTTTAATTTGTTTTCCCCTCAATTTGCTCCAGCAGGCAAATTGCACCAATATTTGTTGAGTGTGCTGTTTGACTAACAGCGATAAGAGTTCACTGTGTTGATTGTGGATACTCAGTTGTGCCAAAGCATTTGTTTCAGAAGGCTGCATTGGGTTTCCATCTCACTTCATGCACTTGATTAAAGTGTCTCGTTTTTGCTTAGAGTAAGCAGTGTTGCCACTGAAGGTAGAGTGGAAGCTGTTCCAGGTTTGCTGATATCAAACGTGTGCTGATTAACAGTATTGGAGATTAGTTGCAGAGAGAGCAAATAGAGGAATTTTATTTTAGTTGAACGGTACTCACATCTAATTCCGTATTTCAAAGGGAAGGCACTCTGTTTTTATATTTCTAATCGTTCCATTTTCTAAAGTGTGCAATAGTAGGTTTCCTCTAGACAATTCTGTATGCAGTTTTGGCATTTTCAGAATGAATAGATTCTTTTACTATGTATTAGTTGTAGATTATTGTTCTTATGCCATTTCCATCTAAACTAACATTTTGACTACCTACTTGTCAGTCTAAGTGATATCTGAGGTGAAAAAATAAACCATAACACCAAAAAGAATTAAGATCAATGTATGACCATTATTCTTGATTTAAATTATTCTCAGAAATGTACTGCAAACACAGATCTTGAAAATGCTTTCCTTTTATTTTTTTCAGTATAATGACTCAGACCTTGTTTAATCATTCTGTTAATAAAATATACACCAAAAGAGAGCCCAGCTCATTTTCCAAAAAATATATTTGTTTTACTGTACTAACAACAGAACAGTCACTGTAGCATGTTTAAAGAGAAGTAGGCCTTTTGCTAATGAGTTGGGAGTTTTGCAACTGTACTTCAAGCCTAAACCCATGTTAATAAGTTTTAATCTCACTGCCCTTTCTTTACAGTTTTCTGCAAAAATGAATCATAGAAACTCATGCAAAACAATACCTGCTGTCCAACTGTTATCTTCAAAGTAACTCAGCTGCATTTATGCCCTGCTTTGCTTTCATTTACACCCAAAGCCAGAAATCTTATTCCAGGACCTAATTGTCCATTATCATTTTGTGAACACGCATATATACATATGTGGAATCCAGATGTCAGCAAGAATTACTTTGGAATCATCTCTATTTAGTGCTAGTATTTTTTAAAAATGCATTTAAAATAGTTGTTAACATTTGTAATCAGGTAGTAGATTCTGAAATATTAAGGATTAACTGTGCAAAGACCACCCAAATACATGTAGGCAAATTTATTATAAAGCTTAATATAATTTCATTTTCCCTGTGGAACTTATATCAGTATTTTTCATGTACTGAGCTGGTTAGTAACATCAGGACATAGATAAGACAAGATAACAAAAAAGTATTGTAAAAAAGCCCAGCATTGTAAAATATTTTGGGTTTTACTTATTTATTTGTTTGTTTATTTATTTTGGTACATAGGGCAAACCTGAAGAAGAACTGAGTTGCAAGGAAGGAGGGAGGGAGGGAGGGAGGGAGGGAAGGAAGGAAGGAAGGAAGGAAGGAAGGAAGGAAGGAAGGAAGGAAGGAAGGAAGGAAGGAAGGAAGGAAGGAAGGAAGGAAGGAAGGAAGGAAAGAGGGAAGGAAGGAAAGAGAGAAAGAAAGAGAGAATGAGAGAAAGAAAGAAAGAGAGAGAGAGAGAAAGAACGAAAGAACGAAAGAAAGAACGAAAGAACGAAAGAACGAACGAAAGAACGAAAGAACGAAAGAACGAAAGAACGAAAGAACGAAAGAAAGAAAGAAAGAAAGAAAGAAATTTTTAAAAAAAAAAAAAAGAAAAAAAAGAAAAAAACAAGCAGGTATAATGATAATGCTTAAATATCTCAAAGTACACACAAAGTGCTTTGACAATATAACAGACATGTAATTACTTGGTATTGCTGTAGTAGCTGGTCAAACATCTGTATGTTGCCTGATCAGTTTGTTTCTATAGATTAGAAGATAATTCAGTCTCTATGGCCCATTCATTCCTTGCTCTTTTTTAAGACTGCCAGCAAAAGTAACAGTTGTGATTATGCAGACAGCTGTCCACTAGGACTTGGCCTGAAACCATCAGTTTTTAATATATAGCCATTGAACAGCTGTTGGATATTATAGTTACAACTAGCTCTGAATATATTTGAGTCTATGACTGGGGTGTCAAAATGTACATGCAGAATTATTGGTGCTCTGAGCCATTCAGTATCCTGAAAATTGATTTTGGGAGCTTTTTTAATTATTTGGAGAGGGAGAAATAATAACAATGTTAACACATGTTTCATATGCTGCTGCTGTATGTATATATGTCAAAGATTGAAAAAGGTGCTTTATCATATCCTGTCAGTTTGACTGTAAGGCATTTTTATTTCCTATTTTTCTGCAAAAATATATACAGTACTGTACTACACAATCGCAAAGTGCCAAATAGGAAAACGTGCAGAAAACTATTGGTCTAGATTTTGAGCAAATTTTGAGGGGGAAAAAAATAAAATAACCTAGACATTTTCATCTTCAAAAATCAAACCTGCCATTATATTTACAGCTTTGTTTTGATTCTCTCTTTCTTTTTTTCCTTTCCTTTCCTTTCCTTTCCTTTCCTTTCCTTTCCTTTCCTTTCCTTTCCTTTCCTTTCCTTTCCTTTCCTTTCCTTTCCTTTCCTTTCCTTTCCTTTCCTTTCCTTTCCTTTCCTTTCCTTTCCTTTCCTTTCCTTTCCTTTCCTTTCCTTTCCTTTCCTTTCCTTTCCTTTCCTTTCCTTTCCTTTCCTTTCCTTTCCTTTCCTTTCCTTTCCTTTCCTTTCCTTTCCTTTCCTTTCCTTTCCTTTTTTCTTCTCTTTTTTCTTCTCTCTTTTCTTCTCTTTTCTTCTCTTTTCTTTTTCTGCATCTCCATCTAGAGTTTACAAAGAAAATAGATCTGCTGTGACGTGAACCCCAAAGGAAAGATATGCTGTCTCTGTAATATACTGAAATGTCAGGAAATCATTTATTGAGCCACTGGTGTCTTTAGTTGCTGGTTATTATTTGCTTTGCTGTCTGGTAATGTGTGTGTTTGTAGATCAATTATCTCAAGAGCTCTTTGGAGCTATAAGGTCATCTTTCGCATATTTGTCAGATACTTCTCTGCAGACATGCCAAGTAATACATTTTTCTTCCAGGACTTAATAGCTCAGCCATCCAAGTAAGTGAAGAAAGGGATTGTCTGATGATGGTAAGACTCTCAGTGGTTTAGCTTTGCAGTAGCTTGCAAACATTACTTGTGAGATAGAATGCATAAGGGATAGCTAAATTACATGTGGTTAAGTTATGTACAGCAAGTTAAAACAATATGATAACATTCCATCTTGATAGAAGAATTTATACTGAGAACTGCTCTAAAATCACCTCTAGTTAACACCAGTTTTCTAATATATAAATTTGTAGGGATAGAGGATTGCTTCTAATGTGTGCTATTGTGCAACTGATACTCTGACACAATTGATTCTTAATCCACTGATGGTTTGAAAGTTGACCTCAGGTATGCCTGCTGCCATGCTAACATGTTAATTGAAGCATGGAATTCTCAGATCTGATGGGTTTCATGCAAGAAGGGATGGAGAAGTTTAAAAATAGGAAAAAGGCACAGAACGATTGTGAGTGGAAACGGCAGGGTACTATCTCAGTTAATGTCTACATTAGGAAGTACAGCTGGCCAAGATGGGTAGGGCTAGAGAGCTGTTGCTGAGAACCTGAGCTCAGCACTCTGTGTTTTCAGGACTTTTGTTTTGGACTGTCTCTCAACTGACTTCATTGACAAAGTGATCGTATTTAGTAGGGCATCTTTCACTGTAGCTCAGTCTGAAAGTGAATGAATTTGTATGCTCTAAGACCATACCACAATGTAAGTGGGGCAGTTCTGGGGTTCGCTAGGAAAGTAACTGATCTGAAGTGCAAACGCAGATTTTCCTTAAAAGCAGGAGAATTTGAAATACTGAATGGAAAGGTGTGTCTGAAGTTGTTCCTCTACTTTCATGACTTTTGCTCCCCTGTCTTTATTACCTGTATGCCAATTTAAATCATTTCCTTAAGATAAATACTGATTCATTTCTTCTTTTGGCACTGCAAGAGGAGGGGTAGATAATTCATTCATATTATGTACTGCCAAACAGACTCACATAAGAAATGGAAAAGGTTTTTATTTTATTTTATTTTATTTTATTTTATTTTATTTTATTTTATTTTATTTTATTTTATTTTATTTTATTTTATTTTATTTTATTTTATTTTATTTTATTCTATTTCATTTAGTTTCATTTCATTTATCTTATTTTACTGTCGTGGTTTAACCCAGCCGGCAGTTAAACACCACGCAGCCGTTCACTCACCCTCCCCCCTCCCTCTCTGGGATGGGGGAGAGAAATGGAAAGTGAAGCCCGTGAGTTGAGACAAAGACAGTTTAATATGAAAGGAAAATAATAATAACAATAATAATAATAATACAATGATGATAATAGTACTAATAATAATAATATGTACAAACAAGTGATGCACAATGCAATTGCTCACCACCTGCTGACCGATGCCGACTAACCCCGAGCAGTCCGGCCCCCTCCCCCAGCTAGCCACCTCTATATATTGTTTAGCATGACGTCAGATGGTATGGAATACCCCTTTGGCTAGTTTGGGTCACCTGTCCTGGGTCTGTCCCCTCCCAGCTCTTACTGCACCCCCAGCCTGCCCGTTGGCAGGACAGAGAAAGAACCGGAGACGTCCTTGGCATACTATAAGCACTGCTCTGCAACAATTAAAACATCGAAGTGTTATCAGCACTCTTCTCATCCTAAGCCAAAACATAGCATTCTATCAGCTACTAGGAAGAAAATTAACTCTGTTCTAACTGAAACCAGGACATTATTTATTTTTTTTTCTCCTGTCTTTCTGAATCCAAGCCTGTTTAAAGACATGACTCACAGCTCTAAGGGAAAGTCTTTCAGTGCTTACTTTATTTGTATGTGAGCCTGTAGTTGAAGTTATCATGACTTGTGCTGAACTGTGACATTAGGCAGCCAACAGCATGAGAATGGTGATGCTAGAGAAAGAACAAGCAAACAAAACCCCTGTATTTTGCCATGCTATACATAATATCTATGTATTTCAATCAGGGACTTAAGGGCAAGGGAAAGAAAACTATAGGAAAGTCGATGCATAGTCAAATTACTTGTATTTGCTGCCTCTGGTATTTTGTTTTAGTGGGAACTTTACTTGTAAACAAATTCTGGAAAAAAAAAAATCCTTTTTTATTGCCTTCTTGAATTTAACTCTTGAAATCTTTAATGGAATGTATATTGAAATTAAAAATAAACAAACAAACAAAAAAAAAAAAGAGAAAAGAGAACTTTGAAGGAAGATTATCAGTAATCATTCATGTAATCTGAAAACATAGAAACATAATAACAGAATTTATAGGGTACGTAACTGCAGGTTGGATTCAAAGTTTCATATGCTCAAAAGATTTTAGAGAAAAGTCTTGTAAGTATCGTGGGCAAAAGGGATGGGACAGAACCAGGAAGCAAAAGAAAATAAAACAACAATATTTGCAAACAATATTTGCAAACAACATTTGTGGTGCTAGACTACTAAATTCAGAGTTTCTGCCAGTTTCATCCCTTTCTGATACGTATTTACAGAGGCTACTCAGGGAAAAAAATGATCTTGTTTAGGATCTTTATCTTGGATGAAGCCAAAACCTAATTTGCTTTGAGGACTTTGCTTCGCTGAATTACAGTTTTCAAAATATAATTAATAAGAAATATTAAAATAATTATTAAAGTGGAAGTAAATGAGTGAAACATACCAATAGAGGAAATAGAGCAGATGACTTCTGAAGTTAGCAGGATAACTCCCATTTTAATTGCATTAATCTAATTGTTTTTAGACTGGTGATGGGATGGTACTTTCCATTTTGAAGAAGATTAGCTTAGAGAAGTGTAGTACTTGGAAATGAGGCCATGGAATCCAAATAAAGGCCGTAAAAAGTGACTTAATTTGAACAATAATAGTTCAAATATACCTAGGAGAAGTTCTTTGGTGTATATTTGTAAGGAACAGAAATTCTAACCCTAAATATTTCCTCCTTTTGGAGATGAGCCCAATCACAAATTCCAAAATGGTTTGAAGACTAAATCCTTGAAGATACATATTTATGTTCTGCTGATCAATTATTTAGTTGTTAAGTCATTAAATATTTCTGAATATAAACTCATCAGCTGGAAGAAAAACCCTCAGCTTGCACCATGTTTAATGAATAGGTCAAAACCTAGTAAGTATTAATAATTTTCTCAACAATGAAAACTAGGAAGTCCCCAGCTGGAAAAGTCTTACAAAGGTGTTGACATCTATGAGTAATGAGATAGAACTACCTTTGCCACTAAAACAAAGAAGCAGAAGCAGAGATTTTAATTTATGACAAATTAAGTTTTTAGTTCAAATAATAAATGTGTATCTCCTTTAATGTCATCTGAAGTTTTCTTCAGAGAAAATTTGTAGCTAAAATAAGATGCAAACATATTCCAACTAAAAATATAATGTGCACAAAAATGGTGGTTTTCTAGAAGCAGCTGACAGAATTTTAAATCAGGTTGTTACATGGAAATTATATTTTAAAGTCTGTTTGAAATCCTATGCACAGAGATCAAAAACATTACCAACCAAGACAAAAGGCTGACAGTAGGGAGGAATGGCCACCATGAGCACATGAAAGCAACAATAAGAAAAGTTAAATCATCAGGGGAATATGGTTGTTTGTTTTTTTTATTGAATCCTCGCTTTTTTATGTGTAAGTTGCAGGTGCATATAAGTACTTAGAAGGCTCAGCTTTCAATAGAAATTAAAACATTTTTGATAAGAGAAACTTAGTTGTCAAGTCATTTCTAATTACTTTGGTGTGTTTATTTAGTTTTTTTCTCACTAAAATGTTTCTTTTAGTTCTTTTGCAATTCTTTTATGCTTTGATGTCTCCTGCTTATAAAGATGACTAACTTTATCCAAGCATTGCTTGTAAAACCACCAAACAATCTGTACATTAACAATGAAACAGAAATATGGCATCTTCAATTTAAATGCCAAAACACTATTACAACGATTCAGAGTTCAGTTATGCAATATTTTCTTTCTGTGTCTAGTCAGCCATCATCCCCATCTTCTGTGCTATCTATTTTGTGTAACAACCACCTCAAAGAGCAGAACTATGTATACACATTTTATTTTAAACATAAATTATAAGGCATGTATTAATTAAAGTAATGTCATATGACATTTTAATGACATCTATGTTCTTTTATCAGAAGTATATATTTGCCCTATGTATCTTTCCTGCTGGGAACTCTTTTGGTATTACAAAAAAAAAATATTGCTTGTAACTGTTGCTCATGCTGATCATGAATTCAACAGGGATCAGCTCCTGCCAGTAAAGGCTGCATATTTATGCTATTGATTTGTGAGGGAAGGAAGCTGAGGGCTTTTTGTATTGTACCATAAAATTAATAAATAATGATTCATGAGAACAGCGTCCTGAAGCTCACTGGTGAGCAGTAATTTGATATGAGGGTCATATTGTTATTCTAAATGTACCTGTTATTCAATAACAGAGGAGAATATTGTTGCAGTACCACTGAGAACAGTCCTAAATTCCACCCTATGGGATTTGCTCTCTGCTGAAGTGGGGAGGTAGAGCAGCAGGAAGTAGGCAGCGTTTCCTCTATGCCTTCTCTCTCTGGAGACACTTCCTTTCTCCAGCAAAATGATGAGGGACTGTATGCATAGATGTGATGGGAATCATCACAGGAGAGGAGATAGGAGAGAAAGTCCCATTATTTTCATTGGCTAAGGTCAGAAGGAGAAAGTACAGAATCAGTTCTTCCACAGCTTCCTCTGAGCTTTTGTCACAGGTAAAATTCACTGGAGACCACCAATCTGATTCTGCTATTGAGTGTGAAGTTAGGAAGAAAAAGGACATACATGTTTTCAATTCCCAGCAGTAACAGTAGTCTCTTTTCCAAATAATATGACAGTGTTATAATTGGAAATTGTATTCTGAAACCTTTTACTTACTTTGGTATTGCATAGCTTTTTCAGAACAATGATTGTACCCATCCCTAATACAGCCCTGATTCAATTATCTCTCAAGCAGAAATTTATTTGACAGAGATTATCAAAATCTTGACTTCAGAGGTACAAATAGCTCAGAGGTACAAATAAAATAAAATAAAATAAAATAAAAAATGAGGTAAAAAAAAAAAAAAGGTACAAATACTCAGCAGACATTATAAAATATAAAGTTGGAGAAAGATTCACAGGATGGTTTACATTTGGCTGTGTTAGAAATACATATTTTAACTCAGTTTTGAATCATCAGAATGTTTGTCAGCACTGCCACCCAATGTGGTTTTACTGGGTATTGTGTCATAGATTCATTTGTTTCAGCAGTTACTAGCTCCTTTAAATTCCTGAAGAGTAAATAGATTGGAGTGTTTGAGTGATGGCAAAGTTGCATAAAATAATCTTGGAATACTGATATTCCCAGGGTGTATAATTTGTATTAGCAGAGGTTTGCTACTTCACATTACTGTCAGATCTTGAAGATAAAAATGTGTAAATCACATCGGTGAGAGAGCAAGGAAACTTGTATGTAGAAGACAGCTATGGACTTAAGGAGCCTTAGTGACTCCAGTGCTTTTAGTTCAACCTAAAAAATTTAGATGCTTGGTGTCAGCCTCTGAATCTGATATGACTGTGGAAGCTGTGCTTGTAGTGAACCGGAATTAAAGTTGAAAAGTGAATGAATAGAAAGAAAATGTAGCAGCATAGTAGGTGTATATGCTTCAAAACTAATAATAACACTGTAACCGGTTGTATTTGACAGGTTCCTTGTTTAAATGACCACCTTTGATACCTGACCTATTTTAGTTAAATTGAATTTCTCTCAGTAATATTTTCTCTGGTTGATTTCTAGACTATAATTTGTATACCTTGCATACTTCTAAATCTCTGTGCAATTCATCCTTGGTAATTAAACTTTGCTATTGGGTCTGGTAGATAAACTGCAGAATGAGTAAAAACATTAATAGTACAGTATGTCACTACAGAATAAACAGACTAGAAGGAGTGAGACAGATTGTCTTTGTGGTGTAACAATGGCCAAACATTTACATTTCCTGAAGCAAAGTGTAGAGCTAAGGATTCATTTTCTCAGAACAAGGGCTGCTGTTAGAAGCTTTATCTTTTTCTTTTAAGTGCAATTGGGAGACTAATATCGACATAAAATGTTGAAGGTCACCACTGTTCTGTTTTTGTTTCATTCATAAAATATAAATCCATCAGTACATGCAGGTTGACAAGAATCTAGTTCTTGCTGCAAGCTGGCAATCTGGAGATCAGATAGGAACCTCACTGAAGCTCTGGATAATGAAATAAATGAATGCTTTGAGTTTCACACAATAGCAGATTCAATAATGCTGATGAAGCATTGATGTAAAAGAAACATTGAAAAGTTGTCCCATATTCAGGTTATTGTCAAACATAAACTATATTTGCCATGAGGAGAACCACAAAGATAAATATAAATCATAGAAAGGAAGGCACCAAATTAACTACATAAGTGTATTTAATGTCTCTTCCTTTTCAAACTGTTATCTTGTAACTGTACAATATCCTACTTTACAATGTTGCTCTTTTTTTGAACTTATGACAATTCATGCTTTTCTCTGTGTGTGATTTGTCTGAGGGTTTTGTTTCTTTGTTTTCGTTTTGCCATTTTTGTCCACTGGATTTTTAGCTGAGTCTTTTGTGAACTGGCAGGTGTCACCCACAGGATGGTAAGTGTAGAATTGGAGATTTTATAGATTCTATTTCAATTCATAGTGTCCCTTAACAATAGTGCTGATAATGTCCAAAACCTTAACTAAAAACTACAACAGAAATCCAAGATAACCTTCAAGACTCAGAAAAGTCATCAACTTTTCTTAGTGTGAGCAGAGAAAGTAAGAGTGCTTTCAAGATATGCAGTGCTCCTGAAGAAATCTCAAAAATCAGAAAGAAATTTTGCCCATATTTAGCTGAATAAATTGTTTTCATGACTCATATTGACAGTCTAGTAGAAAAAAATTTTGACTTCTCAATCTAATTTTTTGAGAATAAAAACGTTTCTCTCTGTTTTGTATCATTGGAGTCTCCCCATTCACTCAGTGTGCAATGTTTTCACAGAATCACAGAATTTCTAGGTTGGAAGAGACCTCAAGATCATCGAGTCCAACCTCTAACCTAACACTAACAGTCCCCACTAAACCATATCCCTAAGCTCTACATCTAAACGTCTTTTGAAGACTTCCAGGGATGGTGACTCCACCACCTCCCTGGGCAGCCCGTTCCAGTGCCTAACAACCCTTTCAGTAAAGAAATTCTTCCTAACATCCAACCTAAAACTCCCCTGGCGTAACTTTAGCCCATTCCCCCTCGTCCTGTCACCAGGCACATGGGAGAACAGACCAACCCCCACCTCGCTACAGCCTCCTTTAATGTACTTATACAGAGCAATAAGGTCACCCCTGAGCCTTCTCTTCTCTAGGCTGAACAAGCCCAGCTCCTTCAGCCGCTCCTCATAGGACTTGCTCTCCAGGCCCCTCACCAGCTTCGTCGCCCTTCTTTGGACCCGCTCAAGCACCTCGATGTCCTTCTTGTAGCGAGGGGCCCAAAACTGAACACAGTACTCGAGGTGCGGCCTCACCAGAGCCGAGTACAGGGGGACGATCACCTCCCTAGCCCTGCTGGTCACACTGTTTCTGATACAAGCCAGGATGCCGTTGGCCTTCTTGGCCACCTGAGCACACTGCTGGCTCATATTCAGCCGACTGTCCACCATCACTCCCAGGTCCTTCTCTGCCTGGCAGCTCTCCAACCATTCCTCTCCCAGCCTGTAGCTCTGCTTGGGGTTATTGCGCCCCAGGTGCAGGACCCGGCACTTGGCCTTGTTGAATTTCATACAGTTGACCTCAGCCCATCGGTGCAGCCTATCCAGATCCTCCTGCAGAGCCTTCCTACCCTCGAGCAGATCGACACACGCACCTAGCTTGGTGTCATCTGCAAACTTACTGAGGGTGCACTCAGTGCCGTCATCCAGATCATTGATGAAGATGTTAAAGAGGACCGGCCCCAGCACCGAGCCCTGGGGGACGCCACTAGTGACTGGCCTCCAACTGGACTTGGCTCCATTTACCACAACTCTTTGGGCCCGGCTATCCAGCCAGTTTCTAACCCAACGAAGCGTGCGCCAGTCCAAGCCAAGAGCAGCCAGTTTCTTGAGGAGAATGCTGTGGGAGACGGTGTCAAAAGCCTTGCTGAAGTCAAGGTAGACCACATCCACAGCCTTTCCCTCGTCCACCCAGCGCGTCACTTTGTCGTAGAAGGAGATCAGGTTCGTCAAGCAGGACCTGCCTTCCATAAACCCATGCTGGCTGGGCCTGATCGCCTGCTTGCCCTTCAAGTGCCGCATGATGACTCCCAAGAGGATCTGCTCCATGAGCTTCCCTGGTACTGAGGTCAAACTGACAGGCCTGTAGTTCCCCGGGTCTGCCCTCCGGCCCTTCTTGTAGATGGGCGTCACATTTGCTAGTCGCCAGTCAGCTGGGACCTCCCCCGATAGCCAGGACTGCTGATAAATGATGGATAGGGGCTTGGCCAGCTCCTCTGCCAGTTCTCTCAGTACCCTTGGGTGGATCCCATCCGGCCCCATCGATTTGTGGACATCCAAGTGCCGTAGCAGGTCACCAACCAGTTCTTCGTGGATGGTGAGGGCCACATCCTGCTCCCCGTCCCCTTCCACCAGTTCTGGGTACTGGGTATCCAGAGAGCAACCGGTTTTGCCGCTAAAGACTGAGGCAAAGAAGGCATTAAGCACCTCCGCCTTTTCCTCATCTCTTGTAACTAAGTTTCCCCCTGCATCCAGTAAAGGATGGAGATTCTCCCTAGTCCTCCTTTTGGTGTTGATGTATTTATAAAAGCGTTTTTTGTTATCTTTAACGGCAGTAGCCAGATTGAGCTCCAGATGAGCTTTGGCCTTCCTAATCTTGTCCCTGCACAGCCTCGCTACATCCTTATAGTCCTCCCTAGTGGCCTGCCCAATTTTCCAAAGATTATAAACCCTCTTTTTTCTCCTAAGCTCAAGCCACAGTTCTCTGTTGAGCCAGGCTGGTCTTCTTCCCCGCTGGCTCATCTTTGGGTGCATGGGAATAGACCGCTCCTGCGCCATTAGGATTTGCCTCTTAAAGAGTGCCCAGCCTTTCTGGACCCCTCTGCCCTTCAGAACCGCCTCCCATGGGACTCCACCAACCAGTGTCCTGAGCAGCTCAAAGTCAGCCCTCCGAAAGTCCAATACAGTGGTTTTACTGGTTCCCTTCCTGGCCCCGCCAAGAATAGTGAACTCCACCATTTCGTGGTCACTCTGCCCAAGACTGTTCCCGACAATCACATCCTCCACCAGTCCTTCTCTGTTTGGGAAGAGAAGGTCTAGCAGGGCACCACCCCTGGTAGGTTCACTAATCAGCTGCGTCAGGAAGCTATCTTCCACAAAGATAGCTTCCTGACGCTAGCTTCTTTCCTTTACACATCTAAGAGACTTAGAAATCTGGTAGCAATGATAAGGGACAGTGTACTAATATACAAACATTTAGCTAGTCTCAGCAGGAAATGTCTTGTCAATACTGGGAATAAGTAATGTGTTAAAGATTTACTGTCAGGTGGCTGTCTTGACCACAGCAGAGTAGAAACTTGCAGCAGCCAGATGGCCTTACATACTATGGTCACCTGTGTTTACTTTGATGAATGTGTGCAGTATCCCTGGTCTGTACTATTACACTGAAATGAGAAGATGCTGTAGCATCTAATAAACCCAGAGGGGAAAAAAAAAAAAAAAAAAAAAAAAAAAAAAGTGGTTTTTATTTGCTTGTTTGTTTGTTTTTTGTTTTTGTGTGTGTGTGTTTTCATTAACAGGAAAAATAACAGTGAAATGATTTGACATAGGAAGCATCAATATTGTTATTTTCAGTTTTTCTGAAACACACTGAATTGAACTGAGAAGCTTCTAGTTGTCATGTTTGCAATAGAAAAAAAATTGATTGAGTAGAGTCATTCTTCCATGATTGTTATGCCCTTATAGTTATGCCCTTATATTTATTTTTATTAATTAAAATTTATGTATTTACTTTTGGTTTTCTGTAGTTTGTTTTTTTTTTTTTTTCTTTGTTTTTTTTTTTTTTTTCAGACAGAGATTTTAGAGACTTTGCATTTTTCCCTTGTTGAACTCCCTGAAGTTCCAGCCAGCACATTTCTCCATTCTGCTGAGGTTCCCCTGAGTGTCAGCACAACTTTCTGGTGCATCAGCCATTCCTATCAGTTTTGTATGATCTGCAAACTTGCTGAGGGTGCCTCTATCTCATTGCCCAAGTCATTAATAAAGATGTTAAACTACTAGCCCCAATATTAATCACTGGGGCACATCACTACTGACTGGCATCCAGAGGACTTTGTGCCACTGATCACCACCCTCTGAGCCCATACATTCAGCCAGTTTTCAGTCACTTTACTCACAAATAAATAAATAAATAAACAAACAGATTTATCAGTCCTATTCTTTGTGAACTTCTCTAAAAGAGTGGGAGACAGTGCCAAAGGCTTTAATAAATTTGAGATAAACAATATGCACTGCTCTCCCATCATTTATCAAGCTAGTCACTTCCCTGGAGAAGTCTATCAGGTTGGTTAAGCATGATTTCTTCTTTGTAAGCCCATGCTGACCTCTCCCAGTCACATTCTTGTCCTTCATGTGTTAGGAAATATTTTCCGGGAGGATTTCCTCCATCATCTTCCCACAGATTAAGGTGAGACTGACCAGACTGCAGCTCTCTGGGTCTTCTTTCTTCCACTTAACATGCTCATGCAGGCCACAACCAACGAAATGGAAGTGTCAGAGGCTTTGAATTTTGTCCCCAAATTACAATTCCTAGGACAGAACACTGTGGGCATCAACTTTTCCATTATTTGATAGTAAGTGGTTTTGGCAATTACTGTTCTGTCATTTAGAATATTGGACACTTACTCTTCATTGTACTCAGAAAAGTCTCTAAACAAAACTTAATAAACTTATATCTTAATTCTCTTTCCCTTTGCATTACACTGTTTTTAGCCAGTGGAACAGCTGCCCTAGGAAGGATCTACATGGGCAGTTATTTTAGTGCCCTGAGTTGTAAAGTGCCTCCAAGCTGCCCCAGGCAGCAGCAAGTTTTTCTGAAAGCCCTAAAGCAATGTAGAGCACCAAGAAACTGTTTTAACAATTCCTTCTAATTGAAATATGGTTAAGTGAGTTCCTGTGTCCTCTTAAATAACTATGTCTCCTCTGCATTTGTGACCTAGATCTGTCACTATTTCAATAATGAATTCCATTTCAGTGGTTGCTCCTGGGTAATAAAGAATATCCTGTATCCCAAATTAAAAGATTTTCACATTTTAATCATATATGCATTTCACAAACTGCATTTTCAAACTTAGTCTTCTCTTAAACTGGAAGGGTTCTTCGAATTCTGTACTGAAATATTTTGGGCAGTTTCTAAATTCTAGAGAAACATCGGTGTGGTCATTTACAATTTTTTATTCTGATTTTAGAAATTAATGACTAAGATTGCTCATATTATGAACATTAAAACACATGAATAGCCTTGGTGTCTCTGGGTATGGTTATACCTCAGTGTATGTGTTCTTCAGTTCCCTCTCTACTTAGGTACTTTGTAGCAAGATGTGTAACCCAGGTTTTGTCCTTGATTAACTGGATTCCCAAACTGAATATCAAAAAATTCCACTAAGGGTAATAAAAGTGGTCTATCGTCCTTATTTACACAGATTAAATAACATGACTTCAGAATTGTGGAATCAATCCTTGTTTTTTTGTTTTTTTTTTCTAAGAACACTTAGACACATATTTAAATATTTCTAAAAATATTTTTTCCAATGTTGTAAATTAAAGAACCAGTAAAAGAGACAAACTTTTCAGTAAACATCAAGGATAACTACTATATGATTCTTGACCATCATGAATTTACATCATTAACTACAAATACAGCTCATGTACATGTATTCTGCATGCCATGCCAGCTACAGTCTAGATATGGTACTTACAAACCTGATTGCGGATGCACGGGGAATAGACTGTAACATCACTCTTTACTGAAAAGTGTTCTGGAATGTGACTTAGAGTGTTTTGTCGTAGTTGTTTCTGGGGTTAAAAACAAAAACAAAAACAAAAACAGAAACAAAAACAAATGGTTCCCTTGTGTTCCTTCTCTTTTCCATATGACCTTTTTGATTCAAATATTCTTGAGAGGCCATCAAGCATTTAACTTCTTGTTGTTGTTTTCATTGTTGTCTTTTAACAATTTTAATTTTAACAAGTCCATACTGTCGGACATCATGATGAACAATCAAATGGGGGGGTCACTGCTCAGGGAGGGCCTGGGCACTGGACAGTGGGTGGTAAGCAATTGCTTTGTGCATCTTTTGCTTTGTATATTTTTTATCATTTTTATTGTTATTTTCCCTTTGTTTTCTGTCCTATTAAACTGTGTCTATATCACCCCACATGTTTTTACGCTTTTTTTTTTGGCCCTGATTCTCTTCCCCCATCCCACTGTGGATGAACAAATGGCTAGTTGTCTGCTGGGTTAAACCACAACAAAAACTACAGTATAAATTTCATTTTTTTTCTGTGTCTCCTACTAAGGAAAGAACAAAACAAATCTGTTTCTTCCCAGTTCCTGTCAGAATACATGCAATGAAAGTATTATTTTACAGCACTCAGTTAAAAAACAGGATGAATGATGTCTTCTCTCATCTGCTCTGAATTAACTCATTTTCTTCCAGTCTGAATCCTTCCCTACAAAAGGCTAGCATCAGTTTCAACTTTTAATGCAACTACACTGTCTTGCAATGTATTTAATTTAATTATTTAGTGCTGTTATGAGTATTTTCATCTTTGCAGGAAGGCCAAAAAGACCAGCTATCACTGCAAAGTTTTTCCACACAATACAGGATTTACTCAGGACTATTAGCTTTTTGTATTACATTGATACTTATATTTCATTGTTAAAATTAAAATTGTTAAAAGACAACAACGAAAACAACAACAAGAAGTTAAATGTTTAACCGGGACAGCTGACCCAAACTGTCCAATGGGAGTGCATGCTCCTGTGTCTCCTGAAGAGGAGCTCTGAAGCCTCTTATTTTGAGAATGGAAATGAAAGTGAAAATCTAATATTCTTGATCAGTATTTTTGAGGGACTATTACTAATTTACTTGAAAGTGGAAATGGAATTAATATCTTTATTGCAACCTATTCTGGGGTATGAATTTGGACTAGTCTAATGTGAGTCTTTAAATATTTCAGTCCCTAATCCCATGCCTATAGAAGTATACTATGCGTAATAAATCCTGCAGTTGTTTGTTCTTCCTGCATCCCTAATACTAAGAGAGGTTGCTTAGGCGGCAGTGGTGGCCTAAGGTTTCCTGGGCAAGGGGTAGAATGCCTGATCTGTTCTTTCGCAATTGAAAAGCAGAAATGTATTGTTGTGGTCCTTTCAGTCTGCAGCTTGTCTGGCAGCAATTAATTGTATCTATAGAAAGGTTATGAGAAGAAGGATAGGAGAAATAAAGGAAATGAGTGTAACCTTCAGTTCTCTGGGTGCAACCTTCAAGCCAATTCCTTTTCCACTAAACAGTCCATCCTTCAAATCCATCTCTTTTCAATTTAGAGATAAGGGTGTTACGTAGGATCACGTCATAGTCCATGCAGAAAAGTCCAGGTAGATGCCACTTGTTGGTCTTTCCTTGTCAATGATGAAGTCATTCCATTATAGAAAGCCACCAAATTAGTAAGGTATGATTTGCCCTTGGTGAAGCCATGCTGGGTGTCTTGGATCACTTGTCTTGCATGAACCTTGGCACTGCTTCCACATCTTTTCCATGATCTTCCCAGGGATAGAGGTGAGGCTCACTGGTCTGTAGTTCCCTGCATCCTCCTTTTTAAAATTGAGAGTGATGTTTCTCTTTTTCCAATCACCAAGGACTTTGCCTGACTGCCAGGACTTTTCAAACAAAGATGAGATGAAGAGCCTCTCTTCATCAAACAAAGCCTGATGGAGAGAGGCTTGGCAACTTCATCAGCCAAACAAAGATGAGATGAAGAGCCTCTCTTCATCAAACAAAGCCTGATGGTGAGAGGCTTGGCAACATCATCAGCCAGTTCCCTTCAAACCCTGGGATGCATGTTATCAGGCCTTGTACCTGTTCATTTTCATCAGGTGGTCTCAAACCTGCTCTTCACTTACAGTGGGAGGGAGTTTGCTCTCACAGCCCTTGCTGAGACATTCAGGGAATGAAGAGACATGGAAAGCCTGACTGTCAGTGAAGAATGAGGCAAAGAAATTGTTGAGTACCTCAGCCTTCTCCATGTCTGTCATTACCAGTTTTCCATTCTCAGACGATTCACTGTGGTGAGTACCCTCACCACATACAGGCTGAGATCTAATGGTGGTGGTTGCCTTTATCAAATTCAAGATCTGCCTCACTGACTTCATAAAATCTGTGTTCATTACCATAGTTACTGTAGCTATAAGAAATAATATATTGGTCAATATTTATTCAAATAAGGTGAATGGACGTCTTCTTGTGACATGACATGAAAAGATTAAAATGGTGGATTACATAGTTTCTCTGCTGCCTTAAAAAAAAAAAAAAAGAAAAGAAAAAAAAAAAAAAGAAATTGTCAATTAAATACCCTTCGATTATTTTATAGTCCCCAGGATGTCTACATGAGAAGCTGTTGTGAGATTAATTCTTTTTAAGTTGCATTTGGTGACTTGCAAATCTATGAAGAAAATCCTAGCTCTTGGAAAAAGGAGACCAGGAACATCATAAATTAAATACCTGTATGCAAGACTAAGATGGAACCTAGTTCTTTTGTAGGTCCGGTACCAGGGAATGGTAACTGGCAGAGACCTGAAAACTCTTAGAAGTGATATGCATTGCTCTTTCAGAAACTACTATCTGGAACCTCAACATAGGTTTATAAAAAGCAAATTTTCTGTTTTGTGGCAAATATAATACCTTCAAAGCAGAACTTCTGTAACTCTTGGACTGCCAGAAATGAAAATGGAATTAGTGCTTCAGTAACTCTTTCAAATCCTCTAAAGTGCAGTCAGGCTTGGAAAGCTTTTAAGGGAAGCACATTTTATTGTTTTGCTCTAAAACCGTACTGTCAGACTTTGAACAAGCAATCTCAAAAACACTCCCATAATTGCCCTCAATTCCTCACTCCTCCTATTTATTTTGTTGTTGTTGTTGTTTGTTTGGGTGGGTGGGTGGGTGGTTTGTTTTCTTCTCCTTGCAGTCCATTGGAAAGAAATGGACTAAAACCGTGATTTTTAATCCTTTATCATGTTAAGCCTTGATGTAATTTCTCCCTCTTTTTACTTTTTTTTTTTTACTCCCCCTATTAAACTTTCTCTTTTTAGTGAAAAACTGTTCCTGATACTTCCCCACCTCCCAAATACTTTACCAGAAGAAAAAGGGAATCCCATTTAAGTATTGTCCAAGTTTTGTAATAATTCTTATAAGTAAGTACCTTCTGCTGCAACCTGGATACTATTTTCTATCCTACATACATAAATACATGAACACTCAAATATTGATACCTTTTCCCTCCTCCCTTGTCTCTGGAGTCACTGCAAGGCATTTGAAAATGTTTTTACATGTGGTGGTTTTACTTAGGTGGGCAGCCAAGCTCCACCACAACTGCTGTCTTACTCCCCCTTGTTAAAGGGAAAGCGAGAGAAAATACGATGAAAAAGGGCTTAAAGGTTGAGATAAGGGCAGGGCGATTACTTGCCAACTACTGTCACAGGCAAAACAGATTCCTCATAGTGAGATTTATATAATTTATTGCATATTACTAACAGTCAAGAATGAAGAGAATCTAAAAGCAAACTTAAAGACACCTTCCTCTGCCATTCACCCGCTTCTACATCCTCCCCCTAGGAGGCACAGGGAACTGGGGGCTGCGGTCAGTCCCAGATGCTTCATTTCCACTGTTCCTTCATGGTCACTCTCTGCCCTTGCTCCACGTGGGGTCCCTCCCACAGCATGCCAGCCTTCCCAAACTGATCCTGCGGGGGCTGCCCATGGGCAGCAGCTCTTCAAGCACTGCTCCCACATGGCTCCATACCATAGGGTCCATCCCCCAGGAGCAAACTGATCCAGCACATGTCCCCCACCGGAGACAGCTCCCTCCAGACGCCTTGCTCTACAGGCTGCAGCTCTGGCCCAGGGACTGCTCCTGTGGGGCCTCTCCATGGGCCACAGCCTCCTCCAGACCACATCCATCTGCTCTTCCAGGGGCTCCTCCACGGGCTGCAGCATGGAGATCTGCTCCACCGTGAGACCCATGGGCTGCAGGGAGACAGCTTGCTCCACCAGGGGCCTTTCCACAGGCTGAAGGGGAACATGTGCTGCATGCCTGGAGCACCACCTGCCCTCCTTCTGCACTGACCTGAGGGGCTGCAGGGCTGGTTCTCACTCCTTGCTCTCCCAGCTGCTGTTGTGCAGCATTTTTTATTTTTTTTTCTTTACTTAAATCTGCTTCACAGAGGCTCAAACATCATTCATTGGCTCAGCTTTGGGCAGCGGCCAGGTCTTTCTGGATCTGGCTGGAACTTGGCCTTATCTAATATGGGGCAGCTGCTGGATTCTTCTTACAGAAGCCGCCCAACTACCAAAACCTTGCCACATAAACCCACTACATTACATAATAAGAAATATGTGGTTAGAAAGAATTGTTGACTTCAATTTGCTTCCCTACCCTGCAATAGGTTTTGTTTAATGTGAATCTCTTGAATATGTTACAGATTTTATGTAACAGTGTTTTATTTAGAAAATTATTGCATAGTAATTACATTTTTAATATTAATATCATTAATATTAATTTATATACATTATTTAACTGTAATAAATTCATTATATTTAAACAAAACAAAATGAGGCTGTATCTGAATTCATGCTGTTCAGCCTAAATACTGTCCAGATAAAATGTCCTAATGTAATTCCCTATTAAGCTGATCTGCTTTTCAATTCTGTTGAAGAGCAAAACAAGGGCAAGTACTCATTTGCTTTCTTGTGTCAGACCAGCCCTTGATGCTTTGTATTCATCATAAAGTTCTAAATAAAGGCATGGGCAAGGGAGTCAGATTCTCTCTTCTCATTCACATATTAAGCCCCCATTTCAGGTTGCAACTCTTCCCAAGATTTCTTTAGTTTAGGGGGTAAATCTTTGACTGGTGGTAATAGAGGTCCCCATTGTTTCCTGGCCTATAGTTTCAGAAACATCTCAATTCATAGTCTTTAAGTCTTTCAGACAATATTTCCCTTCAAAGAATGGGTAATTCACCAAACATTCAGGAGCTATGTTGAGATAAAGTTAAGTGGTTGTACCAGCTTGCTTTTTTTTTTTTTTAGATTAAAAATGCCAAGAAAACAGCACATTCTTAAAAGATATGTAGTATTTTTGTGTCTTCTGTAAGAAGAGCTCTTTTTTTGTTTGTTTTTTTGTCTTTTACACAATTCTGTCTGTGGCTTTATTAGAGCATTATGTGATGAGAAGCGTTTATTTTGTTACTCAGTATTTTCTCATCTTATCCCTGTTTTGCTGGCAAGCATTATATGATGATATATTAACTTTCACTTTATGGTATTAGTTTGCAAGAATATAATATGTCTGTTATGCACAATGGTTTTCATCTCCAAAATAATTTGCCCAGATCTTCAAACTAGATTCCCCTGCTGCACAGTAATTCAGCTGTGTGATAATTGCACTTTCTCCAAAATTGATATTTATTTTTATATTTATTAAATTTAAATGTCTTCATTGTGCTTATGAGTTCCTTTAGACCATTTTAGGACATAGTGCATTATCTTCCAGTGTTTTCCTTCTCTGGGTATGGTACTTCTCACTCATCTGATGATATACAAATCTTAACACATTTTTCCTGTTGTGTATATCAATTTTATGCTCGTTTCAGAGTATTTCTTTCCAGATGGAATTCCTGTAACTTTAATAAACTCCCATGAGAAACTATACTTCAGGCTTCCTGAACTTTTCACAATTTATGTCCATTATGTTTCTTTTTTTGTTGTTGTTTCCTTTTTTTTTTTTTTTCCCTGTTCCTTTAATTAAATAAAAGAAAATAATCACCTTTTGGCACTGTAGTTCTCATAAATATTAATGTTGTCTGTTGCCCTGATTTAACTGTTTCTCCTTGTATGTTTTCTTGTTTGTACTGATCATCTTTAACCTTCAGCTCTATACACAGTCTGCTTCGTGCTAATAAATAATAGATTTCTACAGCTAACACAAAACTTATCCATGAATTTGGAAGTATTCTAAACAATTAAAGTCTAAATGCACAATTATCAATTTGACTTTAAAGAACTAGCATGAGAAAGTCTGTCTTGAAGAAAGGATATTGGGAGATATTTCCTGCCATAGAAGGAATGAGTTATAAGGATAATCTTGATAGTCAAGGCCAGGAATGTAAATGTGTGTTGTATTTGTCAGTATTTTTAAATGACAGCAAGGTCACTTCTGATTTACTTGGAATATTTTACCGAGAGTCTATGTGTTTGTGTGTGCAATATGCATGAGATCTTTCTGCCTGGTCATATAAAACAGGTTATAATATGGGGGATAGAAATATGCCAAATTCATTTTACAGAGTGAGATGGCTTCTCCATAATGTGATTGTCGTTAGAAACCATAATTGTTCCTTTTATTATTCTTCAATTTTTCATCCTATGTAGAAGCATTACATATATATGTATATTTCCCCCTTATGGCTCAAGGTTAATCAAATCTGGCATTGCAGTTGCATTGTGCTTTCCACTCTCAATTTTTCAGTGTTTTTATAGTTTTTGTACAGCTCTCTACAGAAGTTTCAAACTGATCCTGTTCAGTAGTTCTTGCTATGATCTTCTGACTCTGCTTAAAGTACCCTTAAGTGTCTGCACCTAAAGACATGTAAACCCAATGCTTGTTTCCTCCAGCTGTCTAAATGAAGTACACTATTTTCCTTCTGCTTCATGAAATATGTCCATATCACAGAAACAAGGATGTTGATGAGGTCCATGTGTAATTCTCTCCCAGTGTGTGGAAATGGAGTACAGGCCAAGAGCTTGGTCCTTCAAAGCGTTATTTTTGACCTTCTTTTGATGTGAAATAGAGGAGCCTTTTAGTTGTTGACTATTATTTCTAATTTTGTGTCATTTTACTTAGATATTCATGCTAGCTACTGCTAGCTGGTGAAGCTGGTGGTGTAGCTTACAGATTCAGAACCTAGTCTTGAACAGAAGTTGCAAGATTATTTGAGACCTCAGAATTTTCTTTCATGCAAGACTTTGTCTTTCAACAAAGATAGGTACTGTTATCTACAACCTATCTAATCTCTAGTAATTCTCAATGTGCGTCATATCTGCAGAATTTTTACTTCATTTTACATTCATTTAGTGATTCTCTCTCATAATATTTAAAATGGATATTATAAAAGACATTGCAGTTAAGATTTTTTGTCTTCCCTGTGTTCTGATTGTGTTCGTCTAAGCCAGCATGTCATCTTTGCTATGTTGTTTTCCCCTCCCCTCCACCTCCTCCCCCTCCTCTTTAGCAAAATGTAATTTAGGTGAGTGATAAAAAAAGCACAATAAAAAGTTATCTGCTCTTCTCCACAGGCAACAGAAACCAGTTCTAAAAGCCAATGAGTCTTTGATATTTTCTTAGGAAATATTTGGTATATTACTTGCAACTTCAAAATTTTGTTGTGTACTTCTTGTGTCAGTCCTAGCTTTGCAGCCACACAGAGTCTTCCCAGTTTTTTTCTTGAAAAATATGATTGTATACAGTTCATCAATGGCGTACATCCTAAGAACATATATGTTATAACTTCATATACATGATAAGCATACAACCTTAAGCATACAACCAGTTACTTTATCTTATTCTCATGATAGAAGATATGATTCTTGAATATAAGTATTTTCTGTCATATTGGCCATCTGATGAGAGACTATCCGTGTCCTGTTCATTACAGATATATCATAACCGCATCTGTTCTGTGTTCCTAAATCTAGATGGAAGGGAGGAAGGAAGGAACGCAGGAAGGAAGGATCTTACCATTAATGACCTAAGTTTTCCTGTTCTTCTGGAGTTAAACACTGAAAGCTGTTCAGTTTCCTCAAGTAGTCAGAACTTTGCTGAAGACAAAGGACTTTATTGTAGGTTTATTTGGGTGGTGGTTTGGTGGTGGTGGTTTTTTTGTTTGGTTCGTTTGGTTTAATTGATAATTCTTAAAACCTGCAAGGGCTCAGAAAAAGATTCTGCTATGCAACGCACTTTACCAGCATAAGGTTGCCCTTGTTCTGGAAAACACAGAATTTAATTTATTTGAATTTATAATGTAAATATTTTGTGAATAGTATATATATATTATATATACCAGTTTATATCATCTCAAGATGTGACTTGCTATCTTTCACAAATGGAAAACATTGGCATAAATATTTCCAAAAACTGGGAAGACTAGATAGGAGGTTTTTCTGTGAGACCAATGTGGGATTTTTTAATTTTTTTTTAAATAGTGAGAAAAGAAACATTCTGTACAATAGGAGAAATTGAATTAAAGAGGGACCATTGTTTTGTTTGTTTGTTTTATGCTACAAATTATTTTTAATGATTGATTCTATTTCTAATTAATAGCTATCACAGACAGTATTGGTGCTACTTCTGTAATGATTCATGAATGAACCACATACAAACTGTAATACTATTGCACAGTAGTTATTTGCTTCTTTGGAGCAGATGGTTTGAAGATATCCCATCAGTTTTCCAACAGTATAAAAGCTAGAACACAATACTCAGGAAATCTGTAAATGCGCATCTAATTAAAATTAGGCACTCTTCAATCCTTCACAATTTTAAATAAATTACAGAAAGGGTTAGCAGGAGGGAAAAAATCTTTCACCCTTCATGTACCACAAGAAGAAAAAGAACACCACTTAACAACTTTACTTTTACAGAGATAAATGGTAATGAATTTAGTTACATATGAAACATTCCCATCTAATGTTAACTTGTAATGCCTCTCAAAATGAGTGTAAACTGGCTATAAAGGAGCTTAATTCCCAAGAAAAGGAAAGGCATCAACTTTGACTTCACTTGCAGTGACAAAGGCAGTGTAGAGACATGCTAGAGTCTGTAATTCAGAAGGTAAACAAAACCTTTGCTTGGTATTAATTTAAAGGCTTCAGAACACAATAAATTTTAGGCACTTAAAAAATGAAACTTTAACTAGATTAACTGCTGAACAAATTTCAAGTTTAGATGGCTTGCTTTTAAGAAGAGAATAAAATAAAAATATGAGATAGAAGGTTACTTTGCATCAGGAGAGATAAAAGGTGAAATGACATTAAAAATCATATTTTCCTCATATTTATTATGTGTTTGAATAAAAATAGGTTGTGTATGTTCTTGACTGACAAATAAGTACTACAGTCGTCTACAGCTAACACTGAATTTTTGGGGAGCTGGGGGAGTGAGGGATTTTGGTCTCTGTCCATGAATCTTTTCAAAATCTTAAAATCCACAAACAAAAACATTCTCAGTGATGGTTACCAAAATGACAGTACACTAGTCTTTGTAGTAGGAAATTGAAAAATATTGATTTGGATCTGAGCTTCAGAAAGCCAATCTAGGCATGTTTTTGATCTGAAATTCTCATTCATCCACCTGGATGGGACTGCTTGCTTGATTACCACTGAAGACTTCTGTCTCAGAATAAAGAAATAAATATTTATTCTGTTACAATGAGCATATCCCCATGTAAGATCTGCTATATCATTAGGAGTCAGAGTGTAGACATCCTGTGCTGTGGAGTCTTAAGGCAGAGAAAGAATATTAATTCAGGCTGCTGTCGTGTATATAAGTGGACATTGTCAAGAGTCAGCCTCCGTCATGAAACTGGGAGTTAAAAAGCTTCAAGGGACTCATATAAAACTAAAAATAGAAACCATTTCTACCTATAAAAACTTTGAAAACATGTTTTATATCCAGTAGAACTGCAAGAATACAGATTCCTGGAATTAAATATTTTGGAAGAAGTGAAGAGAAAGAAATTAAGAAAATTAGGTAATACTGTGAGGAAAGATTGAAGACTGCTGTTCTTTTGATAGTGCATTTGGGAATGCTGCAGCATTTATTTATTAATACAACCCAGTTAACTTTACTGAATAAAATCTTTAATATACGTGACTCCTAAACTTCTAGAACAGGACTTCCATCCAAGCTTTAATGACAGGTGATAGATTTTAAGTGTGGGAGGTACAGTATTTGTTTAAACTAGAATCATAGAATATCCCGAGTTGAAAGATACCCATTAGGGTCCAACTCCTAGCACCACACAGGTCTACCCAAAAATCCAGACCATGTGACTAAGTACACAGTCCAAATGCTTCTTAAACTCCAACAGGCTTAGTGCTGTGACGACTTCCCTGGGGAGCCTGTTCCAGTGTGCAACAACCCTCTCAGAGAAGAACTTCTTCCTGATGTCTAGTCTAAAACATCCCTGCCTCAGCTCGACACCATTCCCATGGGTCCTATCACTGATGACTTAAGAGAATAGATTGGCTCCTTCCTCTCTGCTCCCTCTCGTGAGGAAGCTATAGACCGCATTGAGGTCCTCCCTCAGACTCCTCTTTTCCCAGCTGAACAAACCAAGTGACCTCAGCCACTCCTCATACATCTTCCCCTCTATGCCCTTCACTGTCTTCATTGCCCTCCTCTGGACACTCTCCAACTGTTTTATGTCCCTTTTGTACTAAGGTGCCCAGAACTGCACACATGACTCAAGACAAGGCCGTACCAGCACAGAGTAGAGTAGGACAATCACTTCCTTCAACTGACTAGCAATGCTGTGCTTGATGCGCCCCAGGATACGGTTGACCCTCCTGGCTTCCAGAGCACACTGCTGGCTAATATTCAACTTGCTATCAACCACAACCCCCAGATCCCTCTCTGAGGGGCTGCTTTTCAGTGTCTCGTCACCCAGTCTGTACATATAGCCAGGGTTGTCCTATCCCAGGTGCAGTACCCAGCACTTGCTCTTGTTAAACTTCATGCAGTTGGTGAAGTTCAACAAGAAAAAGTGCAAAGTTGGGAGGAAAAACTACATGCACTAGTACATGTTGTCTGCCATCCAGTTGGAAAACAATTTGACAGAAATGGACATAGGAGTCCTGATGGACATAAGTTGAACATGAACCAAAAATTTGCCTTTGCTGCAAAGAAGGCTAGCAGCATTCTAGATTGCATTAGGTGAAGTATTTCCATCAGGTCAAAGGAGGTGACCCTTTCCATCTACTCAGCACTGTTCTCAATGCTGCATCCAGTTTGGATTCCCAGTACAAGAGAGACATGGGTCATATTGGCAGGAGTCCAACAAAAGGAATGTTTTAGGCTTTCTCTTGTAAAACTTTCTGCTGCATGACTAGTTGCCTTTAGTCTGCTGCTAGTCATGTTACACCTTCTGTGGTCAACTTAAGAGCTGTATATGATCAGAACGTTATTATTTGTTTGTTTGTTTTATGCAGGAACTTTAAGTTCCTAATCAAATCTTCTTAACAATCTCATTGATAAGGTAATCCAGTTAATTTAATTACCTTCCTGTGTGGTGGGCTTTTATTGGTATGGCTAATGTAAATTATTTCCTGAATGCTTTAGAGGTTTTTAGAAAATGTCAGAAGCAGAGGCAAAACTGAAATACCTTTTCCACTGCACTCATTGAAGCCCAGATGATGAAGTAATATCTCCTTACCCAGCACTGATGTTCCTCCATTTAAATTCTTGCTGATTTCAGAGTTTCACTATTCCTATAGTTTAGCTGGAATTCATATTTAGGTATTTTCTAGTATGACTCAAATGTTTCTTGTTTGGCTTCAAGTCCTTTTCTAAGTAGTGCATTTCTCAGATGTGCTTCCCTCACTTAGCAGTTTTGACATATATTCTTAATTCCTAGGGATTTTGCATTTCATTAAAAATAATAATAAATGTTTCCATTCATTTCATGTAAGAGAAGTATTTTTCAGACCTTCTTTCCCTCTTTCCTTGTACATTAAAGCTTATTCTTTTCAGAGACCTTGTCTGCTAGCTAAATTTCACTTTGAAGCAGGGGGAGAGGTGAGGTGCTATCAGGTTCTTGAAGGACAATGTCAAACCTGCCTGAGATTGCCAGCACTATCTTACACTTGTAGCCTGAAGCTACTATTGCTAACAGCCTTACATGTCATCCCATATTTAAATATGTTCTCATGCATTTGTTGTTGTTGTTGTTTTAAAGCTGGGTAAAAATTCTATAGATTAATGTTTTCATTTCTTGAAAATACAATTTCAGGAGGCTTATGAAGAAAGTTGTAAATACTTTTAAGCAGGAAACAAAAATTGGAGATGTAGTGAGGAATGCATTAAAAGTGGAAGACTGGTGAGAAGACTGGCAAGGAGGATTGTAAATATGCTCAAGTGACCTTGCAGCTGGGAATGCATTAAGTCTGGGGAGTACTAAGGTAGAAAAGCACATAAATTGTATCTACTGCTGTTTATACTCCGTGTGTTTGGCAAGTAGTGCCTCTGTGTATAGATAACATAGGTGTTTGGTAGATTCAGACATGCATGAGCTCCCAGCCTTGGTACAAATAAGATCAAAGAAGCACAATGAGGATTTCAGCATGGTGGTAAAAACTGTGCCTGTGCGCACACTTGATAAACAGGTGTAAACAGCAGGCTGGTGATCTTCTATCATGGACCAAGCTTAGCAGTGCCTGCATCCCGACTTGTGTGCATCTGCCCAGGTGTTGCTTCATGGATCTCCTGGTCAGAGAGGTAATGAAAATACACCTACTCTTTGCATTGTATTTGTCAGTTCATGGTTGTTCCTGTTGCCTGTCTGTGCTGACTGACACAGGAATATTTTGGTTTTGTTCAAAAACACAGTTGAATTAATTAAAAAAAAAAAAAAAAAAGTTTTAAAAGAATTGTTTTCACTTCTGTAGAAAGTCCTAAAGCATCAATGAAGCAATATGTAATTTCAGTTGAAAAACTGTTTCATCCAATTTGAAGTAGAACTTCAAGTCTTTTTAATCTAACCATACAGGTCCAAAGTGGTTTGGAGAAAACAGTTCCAAAAGTAATAGAATCATAGAATATCAGAGTTGGAAGGGATCCATAAGTATCATCAAGTCCAACTCCTGGATACGCAAAAATAAATAAATAAATAAATAAAGATAAAAATGTTGTGTCTGAACACTGGCAGGCTCATAACTGTAACCACTTCCCTTGGAGTCTGTTCCAGTGTACAACCACCCCGTTGGTGAAAAACCTTTTCCTGATATACAGCCTGAATACTTTGCAGTGATCAAGATCTCCTCCTCTCCAGTTTTGATGCAGTTTTTAAACATGATAATCAAATTCTTATTCTTATATATTACAAGTTTATTCATCATTCAAAAATATACTCTCATCCTATTTTTCTATATAGATTAGCAAAACTATTTATGTATTTACTCTAATGTTTACACAGGTATATCTAATGCAGTGAATCTAAAACAGAATGGTAACAAAGTTCTTTAGTTTACTTGAAATTTTTCAGGTGCTTTTTGTCTCTGATGTACATCATATTATCCAAAGCTTGATTATGAACACTGGACAAAAGCTTTGATGGCTTTACAGAACTAAAACATCTAACAGTCAAAATGGGAACACTAATACTCAAACTATTAAGGCAAAAACAATCAACAAAAATCACTACAATAAGCTAGACAACCCGATAACACTGAAACAAATGTGTATCCTGTAGGGTCTGATTTTCCCTGTCTTCTTCGAAAGTGATAAATCCAAGCTAAAGCTGGGGAAATCTCTGTCAAAAATAATATTACAACAATATTACAACATTGTGTTATTGACACAATCAGGATTAAAAATTTATTTGCATCATGAAAAGCTTTTTTGTATCAATACTTTTATAACTGTTTAAAGAAGTTTCCAAATTATAATTTCAGAATGATGAACTGCAACAGTTGCATCTATTTTTCATAACTAAAAGCAATAATATTTTTTATTCTCTTACTGTCATAGTGACACAACAGTCTTTGTTGATAATGAGGATTGTCATCCCTTTTTTAACAATTAATACCACTACTTTCCATATTTAACTTTCATCTACCTGCAAATTTCTGAAAAAGTAACATCTCTATATCAATGTGAAATGTAATATTATTCTTATTTGTTCTCTAACTATATATACAAGTTAAGAAAAAGGAAACATTCTAAATGGAAATAATGGGGCAAAAAAGTCCTAACCTAACATGCTGAAAGAAAAATGTTATACAGACTGCCATAGTGTAGCAGCACAAGATTTTAATTATTTCACTCTGTCGTGCAACCCAAGAGACCATTTCAGGTGTAATAAACTCTCTCTCATCGAACCAGACCTGAGGTTTAGTGTATGTAAGAGCTATAAAGATATCCTCTGCTGGAAAGGAAATGTTGTATGAGAAGTATTTCAGTTAATATTTCTTTCTTCCATGTTCACTGTCTCTCATAAATGATTATTGCTTCTTTATGCTACACCCCTCCTTTTTTTTTCTTGCTACTGTGGATAGTATATTATGTACTACATTTCTGTAAAAGTTCTGAGATGCTTACCTGAGATGCTGAGATTCATGTTCTCTGTCTCTTCTATTTTGTTGATAAATGTGTATTTATAAGAATGGGGGAAGTGAGAATGCAGGATGGTGGGTTCCACTTTAGAGAATGGAGTTATGATGAAGTTATCAGCTTCATTATCAGCTGATGAAGTTATCAGTTATTCATAGCTGTTGAGATTTCAATCACACCTTTCCCCCTTTTAATGTATTTGCTGAATTGTCTACAGAATTGGGAATTAATTTGATTAGCAAATTTCATTTACAGAAGGAAGTATGACAGTTTCAAAATAGGTTTCTAATTTTTCTGTTCTGCATCCAACACGTGTTAGATGGAAGTACAAATTTTGTCCAGGTCTCTAAGAGGTTGTGTTTGAAAGAGCCTGAATAATGACACCAAAATGCAAATGATGTTTGGAGTGGTAAAGGTGGTGGTGTTTGGTGGTTAGTAAGTCAGAATTGAAGCTTCCACTTTATTGAATAGAAGCTTCTGAGAGAGGGGAGAAGGTGACTTGATTGGGTTGTACCAGGAAGACTGTGGTTTTTGTCTTAGATCAGAGGGGGACAGATATTCCCATAGGCAGTGGCTTGTTGAGGAGGAATTTCTCTGCAAGTGGAAAAACTTTTGTCTCTCTGCAAGTTATTATCTCCACACAGGGCTCTGCCAGGACTGGTAACTGAGAAAACATTGCTTTCATGCTCACACTTGAATTTATGTTATAAACTAAAGTGTCAGTGTCAGATAAAAACTAAATGAGAATTAGTCCAGTAAGTTAGCATCCAGGAATATACCAGCTAAGTAAGATTTCTTATATGAAGTAGCTCTCTCTTCCTTTAAACTTACTCTATTTTCCAGCCAAGCTGATAACGTGGTTTTCTCAGTTATACTTTCAAGCTGTACAGAACAATACTGTTGCTGAATAATGAGATTGTTTTCTCATCATGCAATAATTGCCAAGATTTTCTCCATTTTGTAATGGGACTGGTTAAAGAACTTTACAGAAATCTCCATTAAACAAAAACAACAACAACAACAACAACAACAAAAGTCATGACCAATGTAATTAATAACTTGGCTATTAGCGTTGCACTATGGGACTCTAGGTTCACAAACTACTTATACAAAGAAGCCCAAAGGAACTGAGAACAAGTGTGGCTATTTGTGTGGAATGACTTCAACTTTGGTTTCTTCCGACTAAATTGAGATCATCAGTAATGGACCACTGCAAGATAGCAGCAGTCCTATTCTCCTTCAGCCAAAACTTTCATCATGGATCTAAACTGACAACTGATAGCTGACTAGAATATTTTTAATTTCTTTTTAAAATCAAATCCAGTTTGAATTCTGATGAGAATGATTATAAAATAGTCAATAAACATTTCAAGTCAAATGGAAATATCAATTGCCTGATTAATCTAAAAAATCCAGCCATGTGTGGATATGGGTTTATACCATTAACATTAATGGTTACATTTACAGAATATTGTCAAAAGGTTTCTGTATCATTTACCTAACATTCAAAAAGTGAAATAGCTCTTCAGTGGGACCCATATGTTATGTTTGTCATATGTTATTTCTCTGTGAGTGGGATGAAATAAATTTTTGCTTATATATGAAGGTTGCCATTAAAGCTGATTCAATTCCTTGAGAATTTTGAGAAACAATTCCTGAGGTCAGAGGGGTTGATATCCAACTCCAAACCTGGTTCATGAGGTAGAACCTCTGGAAGAGTCAACCAATTTGTAAAGAATGTGGTATTCCAGAATTGACTTCTCAATTTGTGATGCTTCAGACATCAGAATATGCTTGGCAAACGTACTGCCTGAACTGCAGCTTTTGCTTTAGCCTGACAGGCTCCACAGAGTTGGCCAGCATTGCTGACTGTTGGCAGGCTTCATGGGGACCCAGCTCCTTACTGTTGCTAGTTCCTAATTAAAATGTTTCTTATAACCATTAAATTACAATTTTGTAAGACAACAAGAATCTGTATGCCTGAATGCTCTCATATTATTCCTACTCTCTAGCCACTAAACAATAGCAGGACACAAGGTGAAACAAATGCCTTCTGACAAGGTTAGGTGGTCCCTTGATAGTGTTTATAAAGATTACTCCTGAAGAACAATGCTAGCATTCTTCAAGCTTTTTCTACTTATTTGAATGAATTCTCCTGGCAGTAATGAACTTTTTTTTTTTTTTTTTTGGCATGAGCTTCCCATTCTGAATTCTCAGGAGCTGTTTTTGTTTCTTTCCTTTAGCCTTTTATTTCAAAGCACTTGCTCATTGAGCATCTCCAGGGAAATATTAAAAATAGCACAATCCTAGCCAGCAGATCCATCCATACATTATTGAATTCATCCTGTGGACTTATATACAGCCTGGAAAAATGAATTTATCTCACTCAGAGTGTTCTTACTTACATATGTGATATTAATGATTATTGTATCTGCAACTTCTCCTAAATTATAAACATTGCTGATGATGAATTAGAGTATTATTGTAAATTAAGTAATTAGAATGCCCTTGTAATGGATGTGTTCCAAAGGTGTGCCTTTTGGAATAATATTACAATCTTCCTTCTATAATTTTAATGTCTTTTAATATTAATTATTTTCAGTGATAAGTTCTTACATGGTATTTTTCTAACAGGTTAGAAAAAGATTTTAAAAATCAATTTTTTTTTTTTTTTTTTTGCAGATTAGCTTGTGGAAAACAAACTATAATACTCTGCCTAGAATAAGAGTGGAGGGTGATTCAGTGGTAGGGGGAACTGGAAATTTGTTTGCTATAGTGAAAAAAATACTGGATTAGAGAATGTTAGTTTATTGTAATCATTTTATTTCATCTTCTCAAGTGATGTATTGGACATAAGATTGATAGATTATTTTCCTGTTGCTAACAGGTACAAACAATATTTTTTTTTTTTAGAAAATGAGCTGAAAATTAAGAATGTTGGATACTTCAGTTTATAAACCTGCTGCTACCCCAAGGGGTACACTGAAGGAAACATATTTCTGTGGAGAATTTCAATATACTAATTTTTAGTGATCAGGATGATGTCGTTAAAATAAAGAAAAGTCTACAATAAATAGGAACATGCTTTTTAGTGTCTAAAACTTCTATTGATAGTGATAGGAGGCCTCTCTTACCTATGGATAAAGGTCATCATAATGTACTCTACCACTGAAGGCTTAGGAAATGAAGTAACAGTTATATTCTTTAATGAATTTGAAAAATCTTGTGATAGATCTTCAGATGTATACCATAAGAATGTGTCTGGTGACTGCAGATATCTGGCACAGGCAATAGAGATCTACAAATTGTAAAAGATGTTCAAGTAATGTAATCATATCATTAAGTAAAGAAAATGCATGGAGGGAGAAAAAGAAATTATTTTTCCTTTTACAAACATTCAAAGTAACTATGGGTATGCAGAGCTGGGATTACTATCAGTCATGTTGACAGTAAACTAATGTATTTGATTAATCAAAGGTGGTGAGGTGTGTTGCCCTGAATGGGAGATTTGTAAGGCGAGAATAGAGAACCCTTGAAGAAGGCAATTAAAAGTAAGTGTGAAAAATGTGAGAAAACTGTGATGAAGAATATTGGAAAACAAATCGGAGTCAACATGCATCAAGAAATGTCTCTCTTTAGGTATATGTTAAGTAATATGGTAAAATTAAAAGAGTTGGCAGATAGGTAAGATGCCACATACAACTGTTAACCGTAATGGAAAATGAGGAGCAAGGTAGCTGTATTAATATGGATTTATGCAGTGCAAGAAAAAGTAAATGAAATACATGCAAAACTGGTATAGGTCAAAGTAGAAATTTATTACAAAAAAAAAAAAAAAAAAAAAAAAAAAAGAAAAAAGCAAACGTATAAAGATTGAAATAGTATGCTAGTGAGTAATTTAATAGTGATATGAGGATCTACTTCCCCAGTAGTTGAGCAGTTTGTAGAATAACTGTCTTTCTGAGAGATTTAAGAGGTGTCCAGCTGGTATACAAAATCAGTTCTTATAATTGTGATGTAAATGAACTGTAGATGCTTGGGAAAAGTGAAGAAACAGAATTTTCTGATTGACAAAGAAAACTTTTAACATTCTTATTTTCAGATAAATATGGTTATCATATCCAGATAAATATCGTTATACCTGGAAGAAGGAAAATACTAATAGTTTTTGAAAAACAATGTACTGACCTCAAATTTCAATTCCATAAAAATGATATCTGTTGGAGAAGATGAAAATAAAAAACATATAGAAGGCTATTGAAAACGCCATGTAGCAAAAGCAATAAAAGCCAGTGAGCATGAGCAGAGCTGGAGACAGATTATGATGATGATGTTCTCTTGGACAGAGTGTCTCTTGGACAGATATCTGTTAAAATTGCAGTCTGTTGCTTGCAAATATATATAAAATATATATATATAATAATATATATATAATAATAATAAAAACAAAAAACAAACAAAAACTACAGAATGTACATGATGATTGAGATCTAAGAGACTTCCTTAGTGCAACAGATAATGCCTTGCTGAGAGATTCAATTAAATAATTTCCCAATTTGAAAAACATGGAAAAATGAGAAAAAGCACACTTGGTTGTTTGCCCAAGGCTGCAAGAGGATTGAGTGGTGAAATCTGAATTAAAGGTCAGTAGCTTCAGTCTTTCATGCTTAATCTACTACATATTTCTTCTTCCCATCAAAACTACAACATGGGGGCAAATAAAATTACATAAAAGACATAAGGACCTGACTTTTTTTGTTTGTTTGTTTTGTTTTTCCAGTCTTGTAGTATTTCTGGTTATTGGAATAAAGATAACAAGAGAATGTGCATCATTCTCCAATTTTGATTCTTTGGGAAAGTAGAGCCTCAGAATTAGATTTAAGTATCTTCCAAGAAATTTGGTCCATAAAGTAAGTCAGACCTGCTTCATTTTAAAAAGTTTGTTTTGCTTTTGTGGTCACTGATAATGAAAGTTCTTAATGGCAAAAAAGAACCACAACACAGAGTTCACAGAGTTTCTGTGAACCCAACAGACCACAGCACTACTTTTCTTAGAGCTATAGAGGGTTTTATACACTGGTGTATCAATATAAGATCCTCCTAAATCTTTACACAGTGCTTGGTACTCTGTCAGTACTCAACCTGAAGAGTCTTTGAATGACTATAAACAATGTTTTCTCAGTACGGTACAGACTGAGGCTCACATCATCTTACAGACCCAGACAGTCCCAGCAGTGCTTTTGTATAATTATTACTTTTAATTAGAACTGACAGAAAACTTTCTCAAAGCCAAATTTTTGTAGAGAGTGTAACTACCCATTTTCATCCACACTTGGACCAGACCCTTGCCTTGAGTTGTGGGAATCTGCATACTACTTGACTGGCATAATAGCTAAAGGAAAAGTGCCTTCTGTGTTGGAGCTCTGAAATGCATCCAGCTCCTGTCCCCTAATCAGATGATCTGTAATACTTGTGAATCCCACAGACAATAAAGGTCTGAAAACCCATTGTACCTGTTGCATGAGAAACAGCTGCCCTATATGTTAACTGAGGTTGATAGGGGAAGCTGTGCAACTTTAAGCATTTACCTGTGAAGCAACAAGACAGAGCTATACTGTAGTGTAAAAATGTAATAAAAAGGTAGCCCTGAGAAGACCCAAAACTGTGGGGGAGAGGAATCTTATCACCAACATCAAACTCCTGGCAAGGACCCCAAGAGAGTGATAACTTCTAACCTTGTCCTTACCTGTTCTTTTTGAGGAAAACTGGCATTATTAATCTTCGGATCTAGATGGTCACTGATAGGGTGAGCTTACACCAGAGAAAGGGGTAAATACTTGGAAGCATTTTAACTGTAATCTAATCTAATACATTTTCTGTATTAGATAATTCAAACTATTAGATGGTCAAAGCTTTAATTGGAGTAACAGAAGTGTCTTATCAGTATCTAAAAGTTGTCTTTTAGCCATAACAACATTTTGTAATGCTCCTATTAAACTATTTATTTTCCCAATAATTTCATTTTGAGCTACTCTGTAATATTGGTATTGTTTAACAGAGATTTCAGTTCAGTGGTAATAATTTGTATCTGTAACTAGATCACTGCTGGCTTTACTGGTCACATTGTGTTACCAGTGACAGGGAACAAGCTGTCTCTTTAACGTAATTACAAGAACAAAATTATATACTATGATTATCAGATAATAGTCAGATCATAGACCTTGATCACTTTGAATCACCTTACTTTGCATGTTATAGTCATGCCATTTTTGTTGTAAACGTCATTTTTCTAATGGACCAGTAGGAGACGTCCAAGAGACTGCTGTACTAATTTCCCTCTGAACAATATGCATGCCTAAATTTAACTGTCCTTTGGAGCCTAAAAAATCTGCCAGCAACAATGAAGATGAGTGTTTTAATTTCTTAGGCAGGGAATCTGTCAAGTGTAAATCAGGGCTGCTAGATATAGCTTGTGCACATCAACACTGTGTACTTGTACATTCTAACTCCCAGCTGGTGACTTCTCCAGTATTTAAAGGTGATGCAGATGCGAAGAATCAATTGACTGGAAGGACAGAAGAAAACAAGCAGAATTAATGAATTGCTTTATTACTATTATTATTATTATTATTATTATTATTATTATTATTATTATTATTACTATTACTATTATTACTATTATTACTAATATTATTATTTTTTTTTGTTTGTTTCAGCGACTCACCCCTATGACATAAGCAGCTAACAAAAATAACAAGTTATTGTAGAAGACTTGAAAAACCATGATATCTCAAAATGAAAATCACTACAAATAAGCAGAATTATTGTTGCTAGCTACTTAACTATTAGGCATTAGATCTAGTCTTTGTCATACTTATTCCTTAATATGTGTGCTTCGAGTTAAGATTTATGATAAGTAAACATTAGCCTAGAAATGTGTCACACTAGCATTATAACCTTGAAAAAAAATAAATTCCAACATGTGCTAATAGCATTGTCAAAAATGGATGAAAACTTCACATAAATTAACAATTGTTAAGTGTTACTTGTGTAACAAAGCACTGAAACTCTCTGCAACTGGTAGGTGGAGCTGTCTGTAAAGTTCCATTTTGACTACAACAAATTAACTAATGGTACTGGTGCAACGCTCTTCAGGAATACGTGTGCAGAAATGACTGCAATCACTGCCTTATTAAAGGGAATTGTAGCTTAATGCTTTGTACAGGGTTCTGAACGAGATTAACTGGTCTGCTTAGTAACCATTAAGGACTAACTATTAAATCTAGATGCAAGTGATTAAGTATTTAAGAATTCATTTGTTTCTCTTAGGATTTAGTTTCCTTTGAGAGACAGTGCATATAACAAAGTTTGTTTTGTTTTTGTGTGTATCTATATTTCTACTTATGAAACAAAATGTTCTATCCACACAGAAATGCTCAGAATTTTGGGGAAAAAAAAAATAAAAAAATAAAAAAATAAAAAAAATAAAAAAAATGGACATGAGAATGAGAACTTCATATACAATATTGATATATTATTAGTAATCTTTTCTCTCTGTGTACACAGTATCTCCTCCTCTTGCATGAGGTTTCATGAGGTTATGAGTTATATTGGATTGGAAAATATGGGGAAGCTGACATAATGGTTGAGATGTTCCTTCTGAGAGATGTTTTCTGAAAAAACTCTGATGGAACATATTGGTGTTTTAGTGAAGTTCCTGCTTGTTCCATGCAGCTGATGGAGACCTTCAGTCCAATTTCTTATTTTTTGACAAAGCAATTTGAAGAAAGTAGGACTTCATAAAAAGCATTTGTTAGACTATGTTAAACAAAACCACTTTTTCTGAATAAAAATAAAATAAAATAAAATAAAAAATCCTGCTATTGAAATTGTATATGGTCACCTTCTATAGAGAAATTTTTAGCTATGGTAATTGCTATTATTTTGAGAAAGGAAAAAAATGCTCTTTGAGGTAAATTGCTAGGAAAAGAGGCTAACAAAAGAAGGAGAATTTTAAAATTAACCTTTAGAAAAAATGACATGATCTTTTAGGTTAAATGAAGACTCATTAAATGAAGGAGACATATGAATTATAATATTTGCCTATTGGCCTATGATGACAGCTGGTAATACAAAGAGGCTATTTGGATTATACATGCATTGGTAGCTTTGATTTATGACACTTGTTTACCTCTGCTTAATGGCTGATGTTTGAGACAAAAATAAATCTGCAGTTTTTATAACTGAGGCTTATCTTTACATCATTCTCTGTAGTGATTGACTTGCCAAAGAATAGAGGTTCAAACACCAATTCAGAATCAAAGTATCTATAACTATATATATGAAAAAGAGATATAAAAGTGAATCATTTTCTGACAAAGTATATAACAGAAAATGATATAACATTAATAGTTAGTGGTATTTGGGTTAGGTTACTCAGTGTTTCCTAATAACTTTGCTTTCCAGGATATCACTCCTAATTTTCCAATCATAAAAGGAATGTGATGTGAATTGCATAGAGGAAGTGTTTCTTTCTTCCTCACGAACATGATGTGTTTGGAACACATTTTCCCTCAAAAGTAGTGGAGTTCTGGAATGGATGCCCAGTGTCGGGTCAGTGTTGTTATTGATTGGTTTGGGTATTCCTTATAAATTTTCTTAGAAATAAACTAGTCTTTTCTTGAGGAAAAGAAGAAAATCCATATGTAAACTACATCTTCAGTTCTTAAGGACATTTATCATTTAACACTTATGAGCAATGAAAACATCAAGGTGGTGCCAGTATTATTAGGAAATGTGTCATGTTATCTAATTTTGTGACAAGATTCTACTTACATTTACAGGACCAGAGGCAAGACTTGTTTCCCTCTTGCTATGTCACATTTCATATCTTGTTTTGTACTTTGTTACTACTGACTGTATAGATGTGCACCTTGTGTACAGTGGAGTGTCTGTACTTTGCTGTCTGTCCTGCAGATCCCATTTCTGAGATTGCCCTCTGGCCCTTTCAGATTTGTGAGTGCATTTGTAACAACTCTTTCTATTTTTCTTCTTTTCACACAAACAAAATTTCTTTAAAAATTTATTGTTATACCTCTTCTGAATACTGGGATAGCTTTACTTACCCGCCTGTGACATGAAATTAGACAACACTGAACAGTAAGATCATGTTTAACAGCTATTTAATCTTAGAATTTATGAAAAAAACTCAGAGACTTGTGTTGAAAATATTGTAACAGGTGTAATTTTATGGAGAATCTGTCTGGTCTTAGAGTTAAATGAAATATAAAGTGATTATCATTTTGAGAAATACTCTTTTTTTTTTTTTTTCCCAAAAAAGTAGTGTGACTATTTTAAAGGTACTTCAGTGTAGAAAAGTGTCCTTTTTATTAGTAGTATTTATTTGTTTGAATGTTCTGTTAATAACAAAATGTATGGTTGTTAGATTTATTTGTTTTGTTTTGTTTTCCCGTGAGTTCACATTTAGCTATGAAGAAATCTTGCACTTTAATCACATCCTTCTTTAAAAGAAGAATTGGAATTTGAACTGGGTAGTGGAATTTTTTATTTTTATTTTTTTTTTCATATTTTTAGTTTTGCAAGCTCAAATACTAGCTTCAGACATTGAAAAAGTCTGAACGCCCCTAAGCATGTAAGTATCCCATTAAGGCTTATAATTTTCTAATATAGTAAAACAGGCTTTCTTGGCCTTAAGGAAAGTCTGAAAGAATTAAACTTACATCAGACAAAGCATAAAAGTAAAGCAAATGAAAGTGGAAAAAGTAAAACTACATGGAAAGGCAATGTTGTGTCTTTATTGGCGGGTGTAGTTATTAATTAGCATTCTGGCATTTGTGCTAAATTTCTGTCAATAGCCTTACCTCTTTGACATTTCATTTACTCTGTAACTTTCTTATTAATGTGATGTGATTCATTAGGCTTGTAATGGCCTTTTGCATGTCGGGCTACCTGTGAAGTGTGGGCTACAGGATGGGCTGTTTCTCCAATGCTTAACAGGGTAAAATTGGCAGAAGTCTTCTGTTTCATTTAGTGATTCACATGGTGCCATAATAGCAACATATGTATAGAGTATTAAATACTGAGCAGCAGTTGTGGCAGGAAAAGCAGCTAATACCACATAGTATAAGGGCAGAGTTAATTCCTTAGTTAATATGAATGCATCATGGCATTAATATCTTTCTGTATTACAGTACTTAATTAAAACTGTCTTAAGCTCTTCAAAGTAAACACTAACCATGGCAAATGTGAACTCAGCAGACTAATCTCATCCAATGTGCATTTTGGAGATTTACACTGAGACTCAGAGCAGTGTCATGTTATGCTCTAATATTGTGTTAGTATAAATCTACTTTAGGAAGTCACTTTCAGTAAAAGAATAGTCAATTTGTATAGAGAAAGCAGCTTCAAGCTGATCTTGAATCCTGTCTAAATATAAAAAGATAGTATTGGCATAGTTATGATCTGTTTACTGCAGAGGGAGAAAAATGGTTGTATGTCCTTCATTCTTGCTTGGAAGTACCAGGTCAATAAGAATTGAAAACCAACATTTTTTCAATAACTTTTTGATATTTTTTTTCATGTTAATTCCTTTGAATGACTAAAGATTTCTTAAATTTCTTTTTTCAACTCCCACTGCTTTTTTTTTCCTCCCAAGAGTGTTTTCTTTAAGAATCTAAATTTTACAGTGACAGAAATTAAAACAAAATCTCATTTAATATATGAACTGTACTGTAATAGGGGAGAGAATGAGAAATGGAAACGGATAGGATCAAGAGTCTAAGTCTAGCAAAGAACAGGTCACTATTTTCCCTAGATCTTTTAAAGATATTTTACTATTTGCTGTTGCTGTTTCCCTGTTATTCCACATAATGTTCATTTGCAATACATGCATACAGCTGAGAAGAAAATAAAATCGCTGTGTACTAAGAAACGTCTAACATGGCAGCCAATTACTGGTAACATTCTCTAGCCTTAGTTTACTTGATCAGATCAAAGGAGACCGATCATTCTGGCAGTTTTGCTGAAAGTGGGTCTGATAACTCATTTGTACTTGCTTTCTTGGCCTACAAACATTGGTAGGAAAATTAGGGTAAGATATGTAGGAATGGCAAATTAACTGGTGAATAATTTTGCTATTACTTGACATTGCATTTTGTTTAGAAGATGAATTTCCTGTTTTCCCTACAATTCCTTTTCTTGTGTTCCTTCTTTCTGTATACCTACATGTAATTAGAAGAGCTGCAGTATTCCACTGTTGTCTACAGGGTGTATATTACACCCCCTTTTCATTTTGAAGAGTTAGCCAGCATCATTTTACTTCAGAAAATGGTTTTGAATATTTAAGCATAGATGCAAAGAGACTTCTTGCCTTAATTTTCTGAAAGAAATTTCAATAGGGTCAATATAGGTGTTCACAGGAATGGTTACCTTCCCTCTCCACACTCTAGTTATTCTTTGTTTTGGTAATATTGACCAGGATATCAAGAGTTCATTAAGACTTTCTATGTCCTATTTGTAGTGACCATGCATACATGTACACACATATGTACATGTAGGGATTATTTCAAAAGAAAGGAAGTTAGTTAATGTCCTAGTTGCTGTCACAAATAAGTAAATTAATATATTTTTTAAAAAATCACATTTAAATTATTTAGAGGAAAAACTGTTCCAAGACATTTACCCACTTTCTCAGATTGTAAAGTCAACTGTTGTTTAGAAAATCTTGAAATTCAGAAAATTAGTCTCTCATGTTGTTAAAAGAACTATGCAAAGTGCTAGCAGAAAATATTTGAGTCCTTTTGCATTTGTGTCTAGAAGCCTTCTGTTCCCACTGAATTTGAATGCAGGGGAGATTTTGACACCAGTCAAAGAGAATATCAAGTTTTTAGTCATCATTCAATTGCCTATTTGTCCCTACTTTGCTGGAAATAAATATGTTCACAAATACTTCTCCCTTCTGTTTTTAATTTATTGTTTGATATTTAATTATCTGCTAATATTTGTCCCCATGGGGACTATAGCATCTGAATAAAAGTGAATAACTAATAGAAGTTTTCTGCTTAGAATTCTACTTCCTTTTTGTTTTGTTTCTTTATGAGCTCATTGCTTAGAAGGTTGCTTTCTGCAGCAGCACATAGTGTTTAAAAGTGTTGTATTTTTATTTCCTATTTAAATGTATTTAACTTTGTCTTACTACTTGGTGGGAAGGGAGTCTCTTTTCATTTATTTTTCTCCATAGTGTCAATAATATTTGAAGAATCAAACTCTTTCACAGCAAACATATAAAACCTATTCATTAATCTGCTAGTGACACGTTGTTTTTCTAGCTGCAAATAAATGTCTTGCTTTCTAGTGTTTGATTTTTCTCCGGAATTTACAATTTGTAAATATGGCAAATTGAAGCATCTTGCCTTTCAGATGAGTTTCATATCTATAACAAAATTTGCTAAAACATTTATTTACTTATTTATTTATTTACTTATTTATTTACTATATTGCTTTTTATCATTTGCTTCATTAGGATACTCTAATCCAAACTGAAGCAAGATGCTGATCCAAGGAGGAAATATTACTGTTTTTTCCTGACAATTTAACATAAAAGCAAAGAGCTGAGCTGGATTTTTCACTGCAACTTGCGAGTGCTGATCAGAGAAAAAACAACTTTAGCTAGATATAAATTATGTTCAGCTACAGATGCATGTTTTTAAAGGGAAATTTGGGAGGCAAGGAGATGAGAGAACAGTGCTGGTTTTCTAATCTGGCTGTCTGTTTCCTTTTGTGTGTTTAAATTTTCTGTTCTGACCTTTTTGTTTCATTCATTCTGTATACAAAAAGTAAGTTCAGAAATAGTTCTGCTCAGCTCTTGCTGGCTTTATAGAGAAAGACTTTATGGCTCAGTGGCTCTAAACTTGCTAAGGTACATATGCATTAGCATATCCCTCTTCTCCAGCTTGTTAAGGCTAAGAAACAAGCTCAGACATGAACACTTAGGAGAAATTGTTAGTAAAACTTAGTAGCAAGTATGACTCTCCCCTGTAAATGTGACTAAAACAGTTACTTCACTAGACTCATGAGGATCAAGGTGTTTATATCAGCGTTGACCACACTCTTTAAATAGCATCCTGTTCTGTTCCGTCTACCAACAAAAATAGTGTTATGAACTCCTTCACTGCAGTCCTACTCATACATGGTTTAGTTTAAGGGACATTGTAAGGTTAACTCATATTACCTCCCTGCCCCCTTCCCTCATGAATTTTTTATTTAATACTTTCTCATTTGTAGAGATCCTAGGTAACAACCTGGAAAACAGGGCATCCTGGCCATCCCCCTGCCCTGAGGCAGAAGGTACTTATCTGTAGACAGATGTTTCTTAGAGAAGACTCTGAGTGATGGCTTCTCCAGAGCTTCCCAGGTTCTCTGCACTACTGTAATGGATCACTGCATACATTTAAGATTTTTTTTCCAGATCTCATTTGAATTCTCCTTACCCCAGTTGAAGCTAGTGACTAAATAGCTACCATGGACAGAAAACATCTACTCCCTTCCTCTTTAAAGCTGTCTCTTAAAATTTAAGAAAAGTATTGTCTATATCTCTGAAGAGGACATGTATTTAAACAAGCTTCATTCACTTAGTCACTCTGCACAGAGCATGTTTTCTGCATCTCATATAATTCTCAGCACTCAACCCTGAACTGTTCTCTTGATGCAGCAAGACCTCTTGATTGTGTATAAGACTGATATACAGTCTTGATTTTTAACATTTACTAGTACTTATAGGAAGAAAAACAAAAGATATACTGTCATATAGCCATACATAGAAAAACATTTTTTTTTCAAGATGTGTTGTTGACAAATAGTTTGGTTGTTATCATCTTGCTTTTGGGGAACTTTAAATTTATTTGAATACTCGTCATGTTACTTTTTTATAGAAATTGAAGGTAAATTTATTAGGTCATAATTCTATTCTTCTTTTTTATAAGATCTTTTCAAGATCTCTGTTAACAGCTTCTGAAAGGGAACTGCTAACACCTCCAGAATCAGTCAGAATATCAAGGAAATTAAAAATCTTTTGCGTTTCTCTCTAAGAATGTCTTTACCTACTCCATAAGTTTATACAGAGATTACATTTTTCTTTTTAACTAGATGATACTTTGTTTCTTTAAATAAGAACTTTACAAAAAGCAGGTATTAAGCAGTTGAACTGAACTTCTAGAATCCTAATATCCAGTAGGATATTTACATTTTCCTCTTGCTCTAAATTAGGATCTGTAGAAAGCCATAGAAGAACTACTAATTGAGCATCTAGAATAATTTTATTGCATGCAGTCTATTTCTGTGGATTGGAGCAGTTACTAATGTGTATCCAACTGTTGGTTGTCTCCTTCAGGAATTAGGGTTGCTCACATATATCATGAGCAGAATTATTATTGTTGTTATCATTATTGTTATTACTAGTTTGTTTGGGGGTCAGTTCTTTTCTGAATAGGAAAACCTAAGTGATTGTCTAGACATTTTTCTTTTGCTAGAAATAAAAATCCATTGGGGAGGAAGGTGATGGTAAAATCTTTACCTACAATTGATCAGTCTTCTTGGATCAGTCATAGTTTTACTGTTTGTACAGTTTCTTTCTTATTGGTTCATTCCAATACAACAGTTTGTTCAGCATTATCTATCACCATACTAAAGCAGTATCTTTAGTACATCAATCTTTAAGAAGGTGTTTTAAGAAGGTGGTCTAATCAGAAAGGAAAAAAAAAATGCAATCACATTATGTTTTATACAGCAGCAATGTAAAAATCATAATAAGGCATTAATAAAATATTGATTCAGTGTTCTAAGAACTAAATAATTAATGACCTTACAATATGTTTTCCAAGGGACAATAGTCACTGAATGATGTGGAGATAACAGGGAAACAGGCATATTTCCAGTGGGATTACATAGAAGGGGCAGTAGGTCTTCGTGGTGATCTCACAAAACATTGCAGAAATCAGACACCATCGTTGACAAAACTTGCAAATGAAAGAAAACAATCTGTATTACATGATTTATTAAATCATGTCTCTTTACAGAAAAAGAAAAAAAAGTCTATTTGTCACCAAATGAACCATGATGCGCATATTATAGCATCCTAATGCCTATACTTATATTATTGTGTTTCTATAGGATGCAGTATTATCCAAAAGTCATTGGTGTATCATGCTCTGTACTCAGTTCAGCCTTAGCTCCCTGTGGATGAAGGTAAAAACTACTGGAGTTCCCTGATATAGTAAACTGAACATGCAGGTGTATAGGTATAGTATAAATGTATAATATTTTAACGAGGTATAAGACATAACTAGTGGCTAAAAGGGGAAAAAAAAATAAATTCAGGTGAGAAAAAGTTTTTATTATTATTATTATTATTATTATTATTATTTTTATGGCTATGATTTGCTTCTATAACAAACTACTGCAAGATTGAAAGCTTTTCAGTAAGTCAAACATCAAAATGTGCTGTATCCAAAACCAAATTACTGGGAATAGAAGCTGGACAAAAGGTTAGGCATGTATATTAGATCAATTTTTTGGCCTTAGATCTTATTACTTAAATATTTTATTAGCTTGTTGCAGTGATTAGTAGTAAAACATCTAAAATATCTGATGTTTTATGATGCTCCTACTTAAATTGCCTACTAGTTAGGAACAACAGCAACAAAAATAAATAAATAAATGATATAGGATAGAACGAAAAATTGAAGAAATTTATGTATATCTCTGAAAGGTATGTTTTGCATAAATATAATATTAAAATAGTAAAAATGTAGATCCATCCTGAAACATCCAGGAGAGGCTACAGTGAAATTCAATTGCAGTTGCATGAGAAGTGGTAGACTGACCATTCTACAATTCTTTACAAGGCAGTGGTAGATGATTCCTTTGTAAGGTATTATAAAATTAAAATTATAAATACATATAATTATATATTTATATAAATAGATTATAAGTACAACAAAATAGATAAAATAATAGGTACATTGTAGATTAATATTCTATTGCTATGCCATCCAAGCAGAACAGACTTGTTCTTGGCTTAAAGTCTTATAAAGTCTTCAGACCCCAATGTTCTCTAGTGTCTTCTGGGACGTTACATACTTAATAAGTTCTAAGAACTAGGAATGGTTAGTTGTAGAGTTTCTAGGTGTTCCTATTCAAGTATTTCAGACATTTCTGTCTTAATACCCAAATTTTTGTTTGTTTTTGATTGTTTTAGATGTTATGATCCATATTTTACTGATTACACCGAAAATACAAGAATGGACATTATTTCATGTTTTATTATATACATTACTGAACTTCATAATTTGGCTTACCATGTGTATTATATTGTGTACTATATAATACACATCTGTACTGCAAACACTGTCACGTAATGGATGATGTTTCTGTAACAGGGGCTATCTCAGATGATTATTCAAAATAACCATAGAACTAAATTCAAAGTGTCAGTAAAGATCTGCTTAATTTTAAAAGGCAGTGGTAACCTTTTTATATTTAAAAGAATTACTGTTTCCCAAAGCTAAGCATATGGAAATGTCTGTTTGAGTAGTGGTACTAATATAAGGAAACACTTATTTTGATTACTTCCAATTTCATTGATGGGATTCTTCTTGCAGGAAATAATTTACAATGAAACATTTTGACTCATTTAATGAAGTAACTGCATCAGTCAACACAGGAAGAACAACTAATGTTATTTACCTGGACTTCTTTAGGGCCTCCAGCACAGTCTCACGTGACATCCTGGTCTCCAAACTGGAGAGAGATGGATTTGAATGGTAGACTATTTGGTGGGTAAGGCATTGGCTGAATGGCTTCAGCCAGAGAGTGCTGGTCAATGGTTCTATGTCCACATGGAGGCCTTCAGAGGTCTGTCACGTGATCAGTATTGTATATCTTTATCAACAACATAGACATTGGCATTGAGTGCACCTTCAGCAAGACTGCAGATGACACCAAGCTGAGTGGTGTAACTGAAGGAAGGGATGCCATCCAAAGGGACCTGGAAAAGGTTGAGTGGGGAGTGAACCTAATAAGGTTCAATAAATCCAGGTGCAAGGTACTGCACCTGAGTTGGGGGTCAGGACAATATGAGCACAGACTGGGAGAACTCATTGAGAGCAGCCCTTCAGACTTGGGGGTTTTAGTAGATGAAAGACTCAACATGAGCAAGCAGTGCATGGTTGCAGAACAGAAGGCCAACTGCATCCTGTGCTGCATCACCAGGGCACTGACCAGCAGGTCAAAGGAGGTGATTGTCCCCGTCTAATCTGCCTTTGTGAGGCCCTACTTGGAGTGCTGTGTCCAGGTCTAGGGACCCCAGCACAAGAAGGATGTGGGGCTGTTAGTGGGTGCAGAGGAGGGCTACAAAGATGATCAGAGGGCAGAAGCACTTCTCCTATGAATAAAAGCTGAGAGATTTGAGGATTTTCAGCCTGGAGAAGAGAAGGCTAGGTGGTAACCTCATTGCGGCTTCTCAGTACTTAAAGGGGGCTTATAATAAGATGGAGAACAACTTTTTTTTTTTTTTTTTTTTCCTCCAGCAGACAATGTCAGGACAAGGGGGAATAATTAAACTAAAATCATCCCTACCCATGGGAGGGTGATGGAACTCGATGACATTTAAGGTCCCTTCCAACCCAAGCCATTCTATGATTTCTTAACGATCAGTGCTACACAATACATTTTTGAGGCAACTATACTAAATGATAAGAACTCCTTTGCAGGGAATGTCTTAAGTGAAGGTAAGGCAGTCAGCAGCACCATCTCACTGCACATAGCAATGTTTATTTCAACAAGACATTTCAATGTCAAGGATCAAAACGAATAGCATAGAGAAAGAAGAATTTCTCCCCCCCCCCCCCTTTTTTTTTCATTCACTCTGGAAACATATCACTAGATTCCTTGTATACCTGTAGCAATGTTACTTCAAAAACACACTGTTGTATACTGTATTTCTTTGTGGCTGTGCTGCTTTGACTAATCAATCATACAGGCTGAACACTGACTAAAATCATGTTACTTAGGCCAGATAAATTCCAACAAAAACTTCACTTGGCAAACTCTGAGCTGCTTCCATTATCAAGTGCTACAAAGCTGTTGGCAAGTAGGAGATAGTCTCTATCACCTTTTTCATGTGTGTCCATCACATGACCATACATACCTATGTGATAATCTATCAGGGATGAGTCAAGTCACAGGACTGGATTTACATGAGCAATTCCACCCTATGAAAGGACAAAAAAGGTGAGTTTGTCCCACAAGAACTACTATAAGAGTCCACAGGGCTTGTCCTGATGGGAAGGTTAGTGTAAATGTGTTAATACACTTTACTGAAGAGTCCTGGCTCTGAAACCTTTATGTGTGTTTTACTGTGTGGACGTGTGTGGAATATGATTGAACGCAGAATATATATATAGATGCTAATTGGCCTTTATGAAAAGGCAAAACTGAACAATAGGAAGTTATTCCAGCAGAAATAAAAGACCTATAAATGCATTTCTAGAGGGAATTATTTTATTTATTTTTGTCAAGTCTGTAAATATGTCCATATTTATTTCAGATAGTGAAGGATATGTCTAGCTTGGGATACAAGTAGCAGCAAGGATGAATTAAAAATATCAACTGTGCTTAATTTATTTTCTTATGTCAATAGCTTATGATAGATGTATAGAGATTAAAATGAAATGTCTCTAAAAGTATAGCAGTCAAAAAAAAAAAAAAAAAAAAAAAAGGCAATACCTTTCATCCAATGACTTTTACAATTTAAAGGATGAAGAGATAAATTATGCACAAACATTTTGTTATCTCCAAGAGCAAAGTGCTACTAACCGAGCTCTGGATGGCATTGCCTGAATACAAATGAGCACCCTAATTGAGCTGATTTGATCTTTCTTAAACAATCATCTAAGTCAATAATACAGTGTTACTGAAAGAAGTAGTCCTTTCATTAGGGGCGGCATAACATGACAAAGAGTATCCCACAGTGACATCTATCCTGTCATTGATTATGCACTGCTAATCATTGAACTGGCATTAAAATCAAAGGTCTCCTACTGTCAGCTTCCTTTTTTTTTTTTTCTTTTTTTTTTTTTCCCAGACTCTTTTAGGTTCATTTCTCCAGCAAAATCAAAATCTTACCAAAAGTAAACACAATCTTCAATCTTGTGTTCACCCTAGTTTTTTATTTTATTAATTTATTTTTATGGTGGTGGTGGTGTTTTGTTTTTGTTTTTGTTTTTGTTTTTGTTTTCCTCTAAGGGAAGAATGAAAAAATGAGTCACAGAGGACAAATGTTAGTGACATTACCTGATGTCACTGTGGATGATATGACAACATAAGTCATAAGGTAGTGTAAGAATCAGTGTAGAATAAAACCGAATGTCTTTCTCTAATACAATCATGAAGGGTAAAGGAAAAAAAAAGAACTACACTATTTTTAGTATAATATAATTTTAAGATCCTTCTTTCCTTCTAGAAACCACTTTATTAGAAATTCTAACCAAGAAATTCTAACCAAGAAACTGACTTCTCTTGTGTGGAAAATACGGGTAATATTCTGACCAAAAACTATTATTAAAATGATGTTATTTACAAAGTCATATTCCTTATAGCCATTCAGAAGGCAAGATAAATTATAGAATGCGTTGCTTGATAAACCATATGACACCAAGATGTTCTGGGTTGAACTCACTGACTGTTGCTTTCTGTTGTGTAACATCTCCATTTATAATGCACTGTTGTGACCTGAATGCTGTTCTCCACGCCATCAAGTTGGAGTTAGTAACTTGCAGAGGTGCTTGAAGTGACTTCTCTGAATTAAAGAAGGGAAAGAAAGGGACATTTCTTTATGACACCCTTTGATTGCATAGGTAGCTTCAGGGTGTTGTTTATGCTTACTTGCTTCCTCTGACCTTTGGAAAGAAGGAAAATGTCTGAAGAAAATACTGTATTTTGTGAAGTTCAGTGTTGTTTGTCAGATATCTTATGTGGCATTAATGAACTGCTCAGTTATGTTTTTTGTTGGGTTTTTTTTTTTTGTTTTTTTTTTTTTTTTTTTTGCTTAGTTATGTATCAGTCACAGTAAATAAGCTTAATGTTCCTCCTTCTTGCCCCCACCATAAACCTGTAGCAGTGCTGCACTCTGCTGAGCAGCTGCTGTGTCTCATGGCTCTGCTTCACTGGGGACTGTGTATAAATAACATGCATGATCATTTAGTATGGACTGGGATTTTGGATGAATACAGACTTATAAATGCAGGTTTGTTATCAACAGGCAACACATTTTAAAAGGTAATGGTGTGCCAAATCAGAACATAGTTTTAATTTTAATAAACTCTACCAAAATGTTCTGACGTTAATTCAAAGTTGAAATGAAGCTCTGTTGCTTTTGCAACTTTTCATAACAAGCAAGCTCAGTGTTTCTGAAGTACATCTTATTTTGGAGTACAACTGAAATTAAGCCACATGCTTTTCTTCCTCTTCACCTCCAATAGATGTAACTATCCTCTGAAAAGTAGTTGCAGAAATGGAACAATGGCACTAAAGTTAAGTGTGCAGGTTTTTTTCTATGCTAATTTGTGTGAAATTGGAAAGAACAAACAAACAAACAAACAAAACCTTTTGATTGCCAGAGTTTTGAACATCAAACTGGATTTATTTATTTATTTATTTGGGGCTCAAAAATCCAGCTAAGAATAGATTTTGTAATCAGAAGCAAGTGCTCAACTTGTCAAGTTGCCTACTTGGTTTTAACATTTTAGCTATCCCACTACCTTTTCTTTTATGTGCTTGAACTTGGTTTGTAAGAATCTTATTAAATCTGGGTTCTGGTTAATGTTACTACTACTACTACATAAGTTAGATGTTATTTCTAGTCATGTTTTATCACTGTGGTTTGCAACACTAGCAGAAGTTATCAAAACATCCAGAAGATACTATCCCTTATTAAAAAGACACAAGTTTTATATGTTTTGAAATATAGTTATACTTAAAAGCAAACTATATTTTAATCTCTTGCTTTTCAAACTGCTTTGTTTATAGTGCATTTCAGTTCAGCCTTGTCTTCTGCCCTTATTTGAAAGTTTGTTTACAGTACAAAAGCAGAATTAGCTCATTCTTCTGTGGATTCAATGATTAAAATACTGCATATTATAACTTTGATAAGTTATAATATGATAAATTTGATAACTTTGATAGCTCGAGGTAAATGAATTAAAATTGGCTGTTTTGCATGGGGAGTTTCTGGTTTTTAAAGTGGTTGAGTTCTGTTTGTTGCAAATGGTAGGCTGCATGTGTTAGCTCAATAAATATGGGCTGGGACATCAGGATTTTTGATAAGAACCCCGAGGGTTTTATTTCAGAGGTCTTTTCCATGCTTGTCTTTGCAACAGTTTATAAATAAAAATCTCTTCAGGCCTCATGAAAATACCTCATTTTGGTAATGCAAAGAGGTCCTCCTGTTCAACCTCCACCTTCTTTTTATTCTCCTTCCCTTTTCAGACTTATTTAAGAAGCTTTTGAAACATTTGATATTTAGCTTCCTCAGACAAACTAACATAAAATTTGTCCATTTTTGCCGTTATGTCTGAATTCTATTATGAAATAATGTATTGCAATGACATGAAATTTCATTGCCAGTGCAAGGATGAAATTTCTTGCTGAGAGTTTAAGATAGATATGTCCAATAGAACAACCTCAGGGCTTAACTCTGTCATAACTTAGAACAAAATATTCATCTGGAATCCTGAACAAAAAGTCTGCTATCTGTTTCACAATTGTAATTTGCTTGCAAGTATGCCCTAAAGGTCCCCTCTCTGTGTCCTGTCATTAAGAATTGCAATTTTTTATAACTCTGTTTTTGTTTGTTTGTAGTTCTCTATCATAAATGAGACCAGCAGATTTTTTTTTACTTCCAGGAATGTCTCGTACAATATGTACAAAACTGCCTAGGATAGTAGTCTTGGAAATTTAACTTGTGTTACCAAACCCTTATCCATAAACATTTTCTCTACTGCTAATTTATTCCTCACTTATTCAGTGCTTGTCTCTTTTGCACTGCTTGCAAAGGCATGTGATGCCAAGTTGTGATGAAAGCTAGTAAAATCCTCATGGTTCTGAAATGTTGCAGTCATTTCACAGGGCTTAGTAAATATCAGCTATATTAATTTATTAATGGTATTATTCTGAGTATATATGCTTATTTGTTGTTTTGTTTCTTGCTTGCACTTGTTCTGTCTTCCATTTTCCCTCATTTAGAAGTCATTTTCCACAGGCGAATATAACAAACTATCATAAAGACTGATCAGAACTGAAAAGCAGAAGGAAAGTAAGCTAATTGCTATGTAATTACAACTGAAAGCTGTAATATTGGCACTAGGCTCAATTCTGCTCTCATTACACTTCTTTGATAAACTGCTGCCTCTCCCCGAAGTCAATTATGATGCTTTGGTATTACTGCCAGAACTGATGCTCTTCATGTCTCTAAGTTCAACATAGCTACAGGGAGACAGTGTTTTCTGAATGTGCAGCACATCCATTCATAAACTTAGTCTGACATCAATCAACCTGGATTTTCTACAACTAGAAAATATCTCCAAGTATTTTCCCTGAACGTTTAATTACTCAGCAGAAGGTGCATTTTGTGAGGTACCTGTTCAGAATAAACATTCTATAAAATGACAACATAAAAGTTAGGCTTTCTCTTATACTCTTTTAATGTCACTTGAAATCTCAATGCAAAAATCTGTGTCTCAGCCAGTGTACAGATGAAAATTGATTAGTGGAGACTGATTTATTTCAACTGAAATTGAAATCCCCAGCTCTAATTTTTTCAGGTAAAATAGCATGCAACCAGTGCAATAATTCAACAGAAAATAAATTATGGTTTGGGTTAGAAGAGACCTTTAAAAATTGTTTATTGTGTGTCTCAATCCCCCACCCCACCCCCCACCCTCTCTACACACCACACACACACACTTGTACAGGGACATCTTTCTCTAGATCAGTTTGCTCAAAGCTCCATCCAACCTGACCTTGAATACTTTAATGATGGAGCAGTCGCAACTTCCTTGCATTTATATGTATACTGAATTTATTTTATGAAAAACGGTTGATGGCTTAGCCTTTTCCCTAAAATAAGTACACAGAGACATCTGAAGGGAACGCTGAAATCACTCCGTTGCACCAAATTTAGAGGATGTCCACCAAAAAACTATTTCTAGATTTATATAGAGATAGCACAAATCTACGAATCAGAGATTTTGATGACAAAAAATATTGTTCCTAGTATTTTTGAAATTTGGTTCTCAGGCCTTTTGGCTAACTTCAATCATAGAATACCTTTTCATTAGGATAATGGAATTCAATAAAATGACATTCCATCATTCTTCATAAGAAAGCAGAATGGAACTTTTTGGTTAATTGTGATCACTTAGCTATTCATTTTATTTTCCTCTGATCTTGTTCATTTATGAGACAAAATTAATTCTTTACACCTTCAGTCTACTGTCCTAATAAACTGCATTGAATACAGAAGTTAACTTTGTAAATGAAATTAAGAATGGCTTAATTAAATTAATGCCAAGAAAGAAATGAACAGAAGTGAGAAATTTTACTTCTTTTAGAAAATGTATTAATAAATACACATTCTTTTTTTTTTATTGTTATTTTTTTTTATTATTTTTACTTTTATTTGAGGATAATTTATTGAGAAAAATCAGAGGCCCATGACACATTGGTTTGACATTTTATTTATTTATTTTATTTTTTACTTGAATCTTGTTTATACTGAATATTTGTTTTAAACATCATATGACTTCATTTTTTGGGGAACAAAAGATCTTAATTACTTGATCAGATGTATCTTCATTAATCTGTTATGGGCTAGGAATGGGATGGAGAAAAAAAAGTTTGAAAGGCTCTGTTGCATATGGAGTATGATCTTAGAGATAATAGAGTAGCAGAGTTTCCTTATCCTTCATCTGCATTTAAATGAAAAGAAAAAAAAAATGTTTTTCATTTCAAGCTTTTTGTTGACCTTTACTCAGAGTCATTCTAGATAAGAAGTACTGAAGTAATTTACTCATCCTTCCATGGACAAAGTTTCAGTGTATTGTGCAGGTTATTTGAGGTTTGATGAAAACATCCAAATCTTGTTAGAGACCTAAATATGAGACTGTCTTATTACAAAGTAGCATAATTGCTGTGTTTAAGGTGATTGGCAATATACTGTATTTAAAGTTCCCAGCACACTATTGAATACACAGATTCAAAAATACTTCATAGTGCTTTGATGAAAGTTATTATTGTTGATGATGCATATATCCTAATGAGGCAATTTAAACTGTCTGCTTGAAATGTGGAAGAAAGCATAAATTCAGGATATTATCCACACTCACCTTCACAGCTATTTGGGCGCAAATGTTATCCCAAAGACAAAGCACTACCTGAAGAAGCAATTTAAATACTGAGAATTCATTCCACAAATAAATTCAGTGTTCTGTAGATGCATTTGAATAGATTTATAAAAGCATTTAATGTTTTTACACTGCATTTAGTCAGTATTAATGTCATGAGCCTGTGTGGTGTCTTTGGCAACCTATGCAAAGTCAGCTCTCTGACATCTGAATGTTAGGTGCTGTGCTGTGCTGACCTTGGCTGGCTGCTGGACTCCCACCCAGCTGCTCACTTGCTGAGGCAGTCTCAACAAGGCAGAGGAGAAAATAAGATGGAAAAGGTAACAGGTCAAGATAAAGACAGGGAGATCACTCACTAATTACTATTACAGGCAAAACAGTCTCACCTTGGGGAAAATTAATTTGATTTATTCCCAAATAGGGTTGGATGGCAGGAAACAAACATAAAAACCAGAACACTTGCACCCCACCCCACCTGCTTCCCAGGCTCACTCCACTGGACTCCTACCTCCCCCAAGTTCCCAAGCAGTGCAGGGAGCTGGGGAGCAGGGGGCTGTGGTCACCCCCAGCAGCTCCTCTGTGCCGCCCCTTCCTCCTCACACTGACTTGTGGAAAACAGACTCCACAATCCATAAGATTGTAAAGTAGGTATGTTTACTCAGTGCTGGGCAGCACAGGGGGTAGTCCCACCAAAGTCGTGTGTACCTGACGTGACAACTTGCCATGGTTATATGCAGTAAAGAGTTACATATGTATGAAGTTTCACACTGCGCCTATACATACCCATAGCCTGTCCCCGCTTCATATTAAAATTAGTTCCAAGGAGTCATTTCCATAAACTCCTCCCATCTATGCTTGCGCAGTGTATTCTGGTGGTGGTCTTCGGGGGTTGTGGGGATGAAGATTGATGACTCTTCCTCATCACCGCTAGTTGACCTCTTGTCTCTGCACAGACTCAGTTGCTCCTTGGCTCTTGTCCATTCGCAGGACCAGTTTCTTAAGATAGGCTCACACTCTTATTAGGAGACTGACCTTGGTAAAGGGGCCCAAGGCTTCTTGCTTTAATTAATTTGAGCATCCTAGTTTCATGCTGTCTATCACTCTATCTCTACTTGATAAGATTCCCCTAACTTCCCCTCTCAGTTCCCCCTTTTCTAAAAGTTAGTAAATTATTTTCTAAAAGATTAGTGATTTATTGTATTCTCCTAACTCCCTCTCTCAACACCTCTCCCCTGCTCCAGCCTGGGCACTCCAGGGGCTGCTGGGCACCTAGATCACCTCCTGCCCTGGCTGCTCACAGGGCTGCTTCTCACACTTCTTTCCTCACTGCCGGGCAGTGTTTGGCACTTGCTGAGCTCCGCTCTCCCCGAGGAGCCCACCCGTGGCTGAAGGGCTCATCCGGGCACTGTGGTGGGGCTGCTGGAGCCAGCATGGGGCAGCCCCAGCCTCGCCTCACAGAGAGGCCCAGCAGGCCCCTGCTGCTACCTGGTCATCAGCACTTATTACAGTTAGAAAGCCTTACAGATGGCTCTTCATTGCTGTATGTATGTATGCATACATACTGTTATATTTACATATGTATTTATGTATACATTTATATTTACAACAATCATCCTTCACTTGAAACATAATGGGAACTCATGATCCAGAAAAGGTAGTAAAGTGTAATTTGTGGAAGTTAGTGTTCAGATATCTGATTAAAATTGGAGAGAATGGGCTGTAATTAAAAATCACCTTTATTTTTCAGATATGCTAATTTAACTTTGCTGTTTTCCTTGGCTGACATGTTACACATGTAGTAATAATAAGGTTTTACCAAGCATAATTACTAAGTACTCTTGGCCTTAAAAATGTCTCAGAAGTATATGTGCATGATAATGAGGATACCGTAATAGGCAATGCTATAGTCAACACCATTTGCATTTGATAATTAGAAAGAAAAAAAAAAAGAAAAAGACAAAATGTCTTTCATTCAAAAAGACATGTTAACTGCAGAATAAGCTGGACAACTAATGCTGTTGTAAAACACATTGGGTAGGATTTCCATAGCACATTAAAGTAAAGCAGGTGTGATCATTTAAGTTAGAGAGAGAAATGCAGTGGCATGTCCTATGTAAAAAATTGTTTTGCAAACCTATATGCATAACTTTCTCCCATCCAGCTTTCAAAACAAAGAATTACATTAATATTCTGTTTAATGAGCATTTCTGAATGGTTCTTTTCTGAATCAGGATATTCTCTGATTCTATGAATACTTGGGCCATTGTAAATACATTTGTTGTTATTTTATATATATATATATATATATATATATATATATATATATATATATATATATATATAACCTGGATTTGTTATAATTAGCCTCCAAAGCAAAAGAAAAGGATCAGTGGTGCACTAGCCCTATGCTTGGTTAAGCCCTTTTAAAATAATTTTTGATCGCCATTAAGATCAGAAGTGGGTAACTGAGTTTCCTACTTCAAGTTTTCTTTTGCTTTCTTTTTAAAACAAAGAATCTTTGTCACAGTAATGGACTGAATGTGGATAAAGCATAAAGTATTCCACTGGGAACAGCAAAACTAACTTGCTTAAGGATGCTTTTTTGGTTCCTTCCAACATGAGATTAATTTTGCATGGGGCAATGCAAAGAGTGAAGATAGTAATACTATTTGCCTCACCATCCTTCCATTGGTTCAATTCAGTCTCAACCTGTATTGCATTATCATTAAGATCTGAATTAGCAACACTGATCATGACAGACAGTGGATGTCCTGTGATTTGCACTGCATAGCCTGGTCAATAATGGTCTTTCAGTTAAGTAGCTCATTTTGAAATGTTGACATAATTTGTTTTATACAGGAAAATACAAACACATGTTTTTGCTTTGGGAGAAAAAAGACACCAAAATGTTTACTTAGTCACAATATATTTTATGTATTACAGGTAACTGTTTTCTCATATATCTCCTGTGAAGTTCTTTGGGCAGAAAGTCATCATATTTATCACAGTTAGTAGAAATACTTCAAAGGAAGAAATCCAAACAGAAAGTGTAAACTAAGATGAGGCTGTAGCATCCTCTGAAATCAAATATTGGTGTCTTCTGTGATTGTTCTGTTTATCCTTATGTTTTATTTTACTCCATGACTTCCTCAGGTGTTCTGTGGAATATCAATGGCCATTGTGTCTTTTGAATTATATGTATGCCTCCCTACAAGCAAAAACAAAAACACCTTCCCTACAGAATGATTGCTTGCCAACTTTTTCCCTAATGTCCTCTTCAAAAAATCTTATAAGTTAGACCTCTTTAACTTTTTTTTTTTTCTTTCTTTCTTAAAAATGAAAGAATGGTACCAATAAGAAACAGAACATGTGGTAACTTGATGTGTAAAATTCTGTCTTTAGTTGGATTCTAGCTGAATCCCACAAGTCATTTTCCAGAAGGACAGGCATGAGATAATTAAGAAGTAAATAATATAATTCCTTCTTCTGAAAAAAGTATGCATTATAATAAAATTTTGATTATTTTTTTTTCTGATCAAGTGCACAAGCACGGGCCTTTAATCAGTTGCATGGTGTAGGCTAGTGTTAATGTATCAGTACTTTTTGCCTGAAACTATTAGGAGGATGTGAGAGTATGAAAGTAATGCTTATACTGACATTATAATGAGATGTTATTGGATGCATGCTTATTGCAAAACTAACCATATCTTCATTATGTAAATGATACTAGAAAATTAAAACAAAGTTTAAAAATCAATGACTGTTTTTTGTAATAAAATAATATATATATATATTATTCTTTAACATGGGCCTTTAAAGCCATTTGACTGTATTGAATTATCAGGACAAAATATAAATAAATCATATTCTATATTCCAGTTTCTTTAGTATAATGTGATATAATTTGGATGCTCATCTTAGTGGCATCATTCTCGCGTGATGAATAAAAAAGTATTTCATAACAAGTTAGTATTTCAAACCATTACCAAAGCAGGTAAAGTAGATTAAGTGAAATTATATATTAGTTGTATTTTTAATAATGATGACAAAGAAGATAATGACCCTAGCAGAGATTGGGGTCTGCACTTTGTATAAGGTGAAAAACTAAGCTAGCCTTTTCTTTCTCCCACACCCACCAAAGGTGGTTGCTTAAATTGAGGAGTTCAGCATCTGACTATGCAGTTCCTTGATACTGCTTCTTGTGTTCATGCTGAGAATTAGTTCCATACCTGGCTTTCCTTTAATTGGTATTTTAAGAAAATAAAGAAAATTAGAAAAGTCCTGCAGCACTCCAAATCTGTATCTCCTCGCAATAATGAAAACGGTGATAGACTTTTTTTTTCCCCTGCTAATATTATAATGTCTCCAATGAATGTAGAATAAAAAGCTGGACTTTGGGCATACATAAACTAAATTTTGTGTCCACACTGCATTTTATGGGATTATAAACTAGTTGGAATTCAAAAACCTGAGTTCCTTTTTCTGACTGATGGTTCTGAATTTAGCTCTCCTCAGTTAGAAAAAAGAATTGACATGGATATTTAAAAATGTTTGCTATTTTATTCTGATGAGATTAAATCATTCGATTTAAGTATTAACTTTATTCGTAAATTTTACTTCTGTTAGAAAACTCGGGGGAGTGTGGGGGGGAGGAGGGAAGGATGGTGAAATACAAGCAGTTTGCTTGTTGTGCTGGTTATCCCATGGCTACAGGAGTACTCAAAGTACTTTATGAATATGAGAATATGATATACTTGTTTTCTCTAAAGAGACAATGAAAGTAAACAACAGTTCACAAACGTAATTAATAATGTCTTTGGGGAGAAAAAAAAAAAAAGTACCTTTCATTTTTTTCTGAAGTAATATTTATTTTCAGCTGTGCAAATTGAGAAACATTGTCTGCATTTTGCATACCCTAATAATTTTGTTCTTTGTTGTTGTTTTTTGTTGTTTTGTATTCATGGTATTAAATATTTTGTCTGCCTGGTAGAAGCAGAGTTTTCTTCACAGCCATTATGGGGAATGGGTGTGAATGGGTGTGTGAATACTTTTTCTAGTATAAAAAGCATTCAAAGAGGAATCTCAAACTTTTGCTCTGAGTTGAGAATTCTGCCAAGCATCCTAACCAATCTGCAAATGGGTGGATAAAAGCATTTTATCATCTCTTAAGAAATTAAATTCTTTCATTTTGTGAAACGGTATGATGTCTACAATGGTGTAGGTTCTATACAAAATGCTGAAAATATCTTTGTTTTGCACTTGTGGTATAGTATTTTGTTTGTTACTTGTTTTTGTTCACTTCAAATATAAAAGCTTAATTTTAGAGAAGGAAATGTGTTGAAGGGATCATGAAAAATTAAACTGACTGGATATGATGTCATTCAGGGAACTAGTCATCATGCATTATCTGTGGGTCTTGAAAAACAAACAAACAGGCACACCGAACAAAAGAACAGATGCTGCTTGTTGATGTAAGGTAGACTGAGGGAGAACACAGGCAAGGTAACTGGAAAATGTATTTTAAGCTAATGGGACTTGACAAGATTTTCAGAGATCTCTTCCTTCTTCCAGCCTTGTGGGTTCTTCTCTAAGCTTTTATTGAAACCTTACTCCAAGGTTGGCTTTTCCAAACTTAACTCAGGTAGATACCTCTGTCAGGGAAAAATCCTACCTGCCTGCAAAGATACCTGAGAAGGAACTTTATTGCCTGTAACATCCTTCATAACATTCAGGTATTTACAGGAATGAAAAAGAAAGGAATAATATTTAGGTGTCAGATGGTTAAAAACTCAGAAGAGGCATCTGAGGATTGAATAATTTGCAAAAAAAAATATTTATGAATTTAACTTTGCTTAGGCTTGAGACTTATGAAATAAGGACAGTTTAATGAAATCCCAAGTGTACAACCAGACTGATTTGCTTCTGAATATTCCACATACAATTGACCTGATTTTGTAAAATAAATAAATAAATGAAAAATAGGATGGAAAATTTCACCTTATAACTCTTCCAGGTGCATACTATGCAAAACAGATTATAAATTTATTATTCAAAAAAGATGAAATAGCAGGGTGGCATGAACTGCCACATTCTAAATGCACGTGGACTATGATTTACTATGATTCTTGATCAATATTAGGATAGTTCTGCAGGCTCTACAACAAAAACAGAAATCTGGGTTAGTTTTCCGTGTACATTCAAATGGTAGGAAAATCTCCCTGCCTCAGGAGTGGGCTTTTTTTTCTTTCCACATTTTTCTAATTAAAAACAAACAAACAAAACAAAAACAAGACAAAACAAGAAACCTTGCTGAGCTGCATTTCAGAAACAATAAAAATAATGTACTTAATAATTTTAAATCATTCAAAATCAAATGCTTATAAATTATAAAGATGTTCATTTAATTTTAAGGACCTCCATTCTTTCCAAATATAAAATCCTATAGAAAATATATATTTATTTTATATCTTTATCGATTTTTTTTTTTTTTAATTCCTGAAAAATGAAAGAGTACAAAATTTGGGCACACAATTTTTCTATTTTTCTTCTGTGAAGTGTTGAAATGTATGTTAAATCTGAATTTCAAGAGTCTGCTTTGTACACCTCTGTATGTGTAAAGATTCCAAATTAGTTATTTTAGATATTTAGATATTTTACAAATTAGATATTGCGCTCTATCAGCTTAAATTGTAGGTCACAGTAATTAATAACATTTCCTTTAAATATTTTCTCAATTTCAGAAGTTAGATAGAAGTATGAAGAATATAGATTGCTGTGGAGCCTGTTGTATGCCATTTGGTAAGGCAGTGCAGCCGGAAATGTCTGGTTGTAGTCACACTGTACCTGTATGCTATTGTTACGATACTACTATTTTAAATATTTCCCACATGCACTTACAAATATTTGTATAATAAATCCTCAAAACAAGAAAGCTTTCTGATTTATTAGTAACCTGGCCCTGGAATGGAATGGAATGGAATGGAATGGAATGGAATGGAATGGAATGGAATGGGAGACAAAATATATAGCCATACCATGACCTTTGAGATTAATAAGGCTTTGTCTACTCTTAAATTAGTCAGTAGGTGTCGGTAAAAAAAGTTCAGTTAAAAAGATACTTTGGAAAAACATTTATTGTTTGTGTCTCTGGGCATCTGAATACCTTTTTTAGAAATGTGATCCTGGTGGCTCATCCAGTGTTGCCTGAAGAGTAATTCCAAAAGCAGAGATGGAACAAAGAAACAGGCCTGACTTCCTGTTCTCTGCTGTGAACAAAGTAGACTCCACAGTAAACATTACCTGGGACTTGTTCCCTTTCTTACAGAGATCTACAGAAAGGCATGGGGAGGAGAGGGGAGTACTCTTATTATTTATTGAAGTAAGCCTCAAAATAAGTAGCCTTGAGCAGTAAAGATTGTGTTGTGTGGAGACCACTAAATTCATATAGTTTATGGCTTCACCACAGAGGAGGGAAAATAGCTGCTATATTTTCTTCCTGTTCAGCAGCAGCCACCCTTTTGAGTAACGTGTTATCTGTATTGATGGTATGCAGCTTGAGGTTCAATGCGAAACATCCCAAGCAATCCATATTAGCTCTGCTAATCATTTAGATTACAGCTGATCTCCAGAGATACTTACAGAAAAGATCCAGTTATACTTGGACTCATTTGCTCATGAAATTGAGTGTAAACGTGGCTCCCTAGCAGTCTGTCAAGACTGTCCTGTGAAATTTAATTCATATACAGAATCTGAAGATTTCTGCAATACAGAAAACACACTATACTCACAAGAGCATGGTGAGAAAATAATACAGAGTCCAACAGGGGGGAAAAAAAAAAAAAAAAAAAAAAAAAAAAAAGCAAGAAGGCAAATAAGACTTATCTAAGACTCACATTGAGCAGCCAGCAGGTGATTGTCCCCTTCTGCTCTGCCACTTGGAGTGCTGTGTCCAGGTCTGGGGCCCTCAGCACAAGAAGAATGTGGAGCTGTTAGAGTGAGTCCAGAGAAAGGCCACAAAGAGGGCTGGAGCACCTCTCCTATGAAGAAAGGCTGCGAGAGCTGGGGCTGTGCAGTCTAGAGAAGAGAAGCCATGAGGATGATCTCATTGCATCTTCACAGTACTTAAAGGGGGCTTATAAAAAAGATGGAGAATTTGTTCAGGCAGACAGGACAAGGGTGAATGATTTTAAACTAACAGAGGGGAGTTTTAGATTACAGGTTTGGAGTAAATTCTTTACTCAGAGGGTTGTGAGGCACTGGAACAGGTTGCCCAAAGAGGTTGTGGATGCACCTGGAGGTGTTTAAGAGCTGGTTGGATAAGGTCCTGGGCAACCTGTTCTAGTCGTGTTCTAGTGCGTGACATCCCTGCCCATGATCTTTAAGGTCTTTTCCCCTCTTCCCACAGTAAAAAAAATTAAGATAAAATAAAATAAAATAAAATAAAATAAAATAAAATAAAATAAAATAAAATAAAATAAAATAATTATACAAGGTTATTTAACTACCCCAAATGTACCAAAGGCTACATCTAGCAAGTACACCTGACAGGCATATATTTCCTTTCCCCTTAAATCTGTAGCATAACAGCATCTCATGTTGTGAAAGAGGTTTAAAAGTGCAATATATTTTGTGAAACTTTCATACAAAGATAGAAATATTAGCTTGTGTAAGCAGTCTTTTTACTTTTGTTCTACTGGACCTAGAGCCATGAGTTATTGAAGAGATTTAATATCTTTTTTAACATGCCTATTCCTTATGCTATAAATGAAGCCTCAACTCAATCTGAATTTAGTAATATTTATAAAAGAAAAATTTATAAAAGGTATAAAAGGAAAGTAAACAGTGCTGGGTGTGCGAGGAGTCTACGCTCCACCAACACGCACACATGAACATCAAACATTCTAAATACATAGAACATTACTTTTACATACTAAACCCAAGTCTGCATATACATACGTACAATCAGAAAAGGTAACAAACAATCCTTTAAGTTCCATGACTAAAAAGTCTCCATTTTCAATTCCTTTTCTTGACTACAAACAAGGCTTCGTTTTCCATTCCTTTTGAACAATATGTCTCGCTTTAAGCTGACAAGCAACTCGGTCTTCGGGCCTTATGTATCCCATTCTTCCCGGATCGAAGAAAAGCTTATCCATCTTGTTTTCAAGGCCAATAGGCCTGGGTCAAAAGGCACGTCCAGGTCAGCAGGGGGCACAATAGCAAAGGCCTTCAATGGCAGTAGCAGTGCGGGGGGGGGGGGGGCGAAGCATAGTAGTCGGATTAGTAAACGAGACCACAGCTCCCTCACTATCTGGCAAACCACACGTTTCTGACTGTGGTCCCACGGGGCTCTTTAAGGCCTCAGAGACTGCTCTCCAGGTGCCGAGCAATTCCACTGCAACCTTGTCATTTTCAGTTGCAGAGTCCCACAGCTTGACCTCAATTTGGTCCCATATTTCAGGCTCATAAACTGTCCGATTGTTATCAGCATCTCTATTACGGAACTGAGAGTTTATATCTTATCTATTTCTTACAAAGCTTTCATGATAATAATTTTCTTTATCCCTCTTTACATATCATCAAAAACTTTCCAGATATATCAGGGCAGGCTTTTTTGTTTGTTTGTATTATCTTAAAGGACAGTGGTCACCCATGATTAAGCATCAACATTGCTCAACTGTCCTAACTTTGTTGAAGTCTTTATTTTCTCTTTGTGTTTATTTTAATTTTTATTGAAATGTTGGGATATGTCCACATGCATTCTGCATGTATACCAGTGACGAGACTTTATTACCCAAAATAAACATTGCCCCTTAATGTGTATGAATAATTAATGGTATAAAATTAATCTGTCTTCTTGTGTTTCAGAAAAGTGTGATGAAGCTCTGGTCTCAGCGTTACCCCACTCTTCCTTCAGCAGTTCATCATTTATGACAAGCAGCTATGTGCCAGGGTATGCCAAGTTAAACAAAAGAGGAGGTAAGGGGCACTATCTATAACTACATGGTCACATATTTTGAAAAAAAGCAATGGGTGATATTTTCAATACAAAAATGCTTTTTATGTAGAATATTAGTGCTAATGTTTGTTTCAACAAAATTTTAGTTCTCTGACTCTTTTTTGTAAACAGAATGAATTTATTTTTCATTGTATGTGACAGTAATAGCACACTATTGCACCACAGGGAGAAAAACATTGCTGATAATGGGTGGGCCAAAGTCCTAATGTTGATGGAGGCACACGGTACGGTTGAATAATTGACTTCAGCTAAAAGGGTATACCTGTGTTCATAGGGTAAATGAACATTTCCAAGGTCATGGATGTTGGAGCAAAAATTAAACCTCAGTTTGCTTTGTTGATTTGACCTCTTTTCCGTGTTGGCAATGTGGAAAAATTCAGCTTTTTGTAGCATTACTACTAGGAGCTTTACCCTTTCCATGTATTTCTGTAACACAATGAGGTGTTCAGAAGTAATAAAGCCAACTCAAATATGGTAGCTGGAAGAAATCAGTTGAGCATCAGTATAAGTGTGATGCTCAACCTGATCTAATTATATCCCTTGATCTAAGCAAATTTATTTATATCTAAGGTCTGAATGCAAGTCTTTACCTTCACCCACAGGAATTTTCATAGCTTTCCTTCATATTTCTAGATATCTGTGTATATGCCATATTTATATAGAACTCTAAACTATTTTCACAGGAATGACACTTTTAAACATGAAGGTTAGATTAACAGAAAAACAGTATTCTGAATATTATTTTTTTCCCTAAATAACTTCAAAGTCCTAAAATCTAAAATTTCACAGATTCTTGGGGAATTAGGTTTTGAATCAATACCAAAATTTTATCTTCCCCCTCCCCTCCCCACAAAATACATGTCAGGGGTATAATGAATTGACTTTGTGGACTTAGAACTAAGAAATCCTTTCACTCTAGGGAGGAAGAAGCAAGATAAAGAAGTTATCGTACCTCTATCTTCTAAATCATGATGGTCTAAAATTACAGCAAAACACCAGCCTTGTTGAAGGTTGGTTTGTTTGCACTACTGGTTTAGTCTTCCTGCTCCTGCAAGAATTGTGTTGCCTAGGTACTATATTCTGTCTTCTCAAAACCAACCAACCAACCAAAGCAGAAACCATTAAAACAAAATAGTCTTTTTCTTTGTGTGTTTGTAAATAAAATCTGAAATACTTTCAACTGGTGGAACACCCTAGAAGTTAAGGGCATAATATGTTCCATTCAGATTATAGTCTAGGCTGCCCATGTTTCTACTACCAATTTTTTGGACTATGGTTTGTGCAGTTTCTGAGCCAAAAACAAACAAACAAAAAACCTTATGGGCAAAGCTATACATTTACTGTTGGCATAACTGAAATTTTTATCAAAGAATAATTATTGTTCCAGATTTTATTACAGAAAAAGAAAGAAATAAAATAGGTTTAATCTCTCTCTGTATCTGATCACAATTATTTTAAGTTCCATGCTATTACCTCTTTGAAAACAGAAAAAAAAGTTGGTCATTAGGATAACTTTAAAAACATAAAATTTCATCTCACCCTGCCAGGCAAGATTGTCATATTTATTTTGCATGACTATTTCTCCTTTTAGTTTACTAGACTTTTGTTCTATCACAAGTGAAAGGCAAATCAGGCATTTGAAATTTATTTTTTTCCTTTAATTAATTTACCCTCCCCTTTCTTACGGTTATAATCCCTTCAGTGAAGTTTCTTGTAATGATATTTTTTTAGAAATATGGGTCTACAGTGATATCATTAATCAAATATTTGCTTAATTTCCTTTACTGAAAGGTCACTTGAAATTTAGTTTTCTTGCATCTCTTTGCTTAAATAGTAATGTCATGAGACTGTTGTCATCCATTTCTTAATACCTATGAAGTCTAGCATACATACTTTTTGAAACTGAAGCTTCCATATCAACATCATCCAGTTTTACTTTCCTTATTCTGGTGCCAGTACAATTACTGCAGAACTCATGAATGCGTTTAGCATGGGAACTCTGCCTTCACTGTGTTTATGCTTCTGCTTCTACAAATGATGGAAAATAGTTCAGTGTTAATGCTGAACTATTTTCAAACATCATGGAATTACAGATAGTGCTAATCAAACCAGTAATAAGAGAATCCATTTTTTTCTCTCCAAAGAGTCATTACCACCTAATAGGTTCCCAAATCAAATGTGCTATTTAAACCACACTGTGCTCAAGTCATTAAATGGAAAGAACTCCCCACCTCCTCTAGTCCCAAACTCTTTAAATTAAGTAAATATGCATTTGAAAATTCTAGTCTCCAACCCAATTATAATTTTCTTTGCTGTTTTCATGTCATTTTATTCTAGACAGGCAAAACACTTCAGTAGAATACATAGTATATTTTATTCCATTGATTGAGACACTGATTGGCTGCACAGTTACATCAAGTTCTTAAGAAGGTTGAAGTTGTGACTGTAGTTGTTCTAGATCTTTTATAAATGTTGCAAATGGAAGAATATGCAACATATTTTCATCAATCAATATGCTTAACATTTTAATCAATCTTTAGAAGGTTTCAAAAGTAGAAACATCCACAAATTTCCTTTCAGTGTTTGCTATGTCTTTCTTCACGAATCCCATAACTAGTGATCAGGCAAACAGAACTAAAACTTCATGTTATTGATCTGGAAACTCCAGGATGGATGTTTTAGATATATTGTTTTTGTTAGTATATGAGAATGTTTCACATTTTTCACAGCTGTCTACTGTCTACTGTTTCCACAGTGCTGTAAGTCTTCACTGACTTATGGATTAGTACATATACTTTGTTAAAAGGGAATAGATTAGATGGACAAAGTATGACATGATTAGAAAAATTAATCGCTTACCCAGTCTGTTTAGTCAGTGCCCCTTGTACCTCCTCTAATCCTTATTTCTAATTAGTGTATACAAAGAGAAATATCATAAACTTGGTTTAAATAAAATAGTTTTGATTAGAGGAAAAAAATCTGATTGGAGAAATAAATATTCGGTGGTTACCTGCAGGTCCGTCACTCTTTTGCAAATTCATACCCAAAATGCATAGAATTTTGAGGTTCCAGTGTGTATGTCAGTAAGAGTCTTTGATTTATGCAATTGTTACAACTCTGATCCTATGTTTCCACATCAGAAAGTTAGAAGCCTGGTGTTACAATGCATGTTGGCAAAGCTGTCTCTTTCACCTATCCTCAAAACACCCCAACTGATAAGGAGAGCTTTAAAGTAAGAAAGATGGGGTAAAGGGAGTGCTATAGAGATAGGATAGTCAGCAAAATGCATCTCGAGTTAGCGGTGCATTGGTGAGAGTGTTGAGAGCAGATCAAGGGAGGTTATTCTCCCTCTCTACTAAATCTGGATTACTGTGTTCAGTTCTGGGCTCCCCAGTACAAGAGAGAACTACTGGAGACACTCCGGCAGAAGGCTACAAAGATGATTAGAGGCTTGGAGCATCTCTCATGAGGAAAGACTGAAAGAACTGGACCTGTTTATCCTGAAGAAGAGAAGACAGAGGGAATCTTATCAATTTTATCAAACATCTGAAGGGAGAGTGTCCAGATGATCGAGCCAGACTCTTTTCAGTGGTGCCCAGTGATGGGATAAGAGGCAAAAAGCATGAATTGAAGCACAGGAACACAAGGCAAAACTTCTTTAGTGTAAGGGTGACAGAGCATTTAAACAGGTTGCCCAGAGAGGCTGTTGAGTCTCCTCTGGAGACATTCAAAACCTGCCTTGATGCGATCCTGTGCAGGGTGCACAGGTGACCCTGCTTGGTGGGGGGGGTGGACTAAATGATCTCCAGAAGTCCCTTCCAACCTCAACCACTCTGTGACCATGTCATGGGTGGCCTCCCCTCTTTGCTTTCTGAGTTCTTTCAATTATATTAGCTTTGAAAAATGCTTTCCTTTTATTATTGTGGAAAGAACAAGAAGGCCACAGAAACTGTAAACTATTCTGTCTTTTGCTCTTTGTGAACAAAGGACAGTGGTTCCTCTGCAATACTGCTTCTCATCAGAATGCCTCGCTGGAGTTAATGTAGGGTGAAGCAATTGCTGCTATCCCTGTCAGGCCTGAAGAAAAGAGGGTAAAGAAACTGAAATTTTAGGTGTTGCAGAACTTAGGTGGAGATGGGAAAGATGTGATGAATGCATACTGAGAGTAGGTTTGGGGAAGGTAGAGCATGATGACTTCTGACTTGTCAGAGTCTTGTAAGCAAAAGCTTGGAATACTTAAAATTCTGATACTTCTTATTTTGGACACACTTCATAGAAATATTGTGAATATTATCTCAGTAATCAGCTCATTAGCTATACCTATGTAAACCAAACATTTCTCAGTGTATTAAATGATCCAATGTAATATTTGGAGAAAAATAAAAATATATTACCTTTGCAAAAAAAAATACATTTTCCTTTTCAAAATGACTGACAGAAGTCATTCACATTAATATATGCCATAAAGTTATTAATTGCACTATAGCACATTGTAATTGAAATCTAGTTAATAGACTACATTTAAAAGATTTCAGACTTTCTTTCATTTTATGTCCTACCTATTCTTCTGCAAAAGTAGTCCATATTGCTAACACCTTCCTAAATAAAATGGCATCACAGGAAAGGAGAGTTTTCAATTAGCTCATTCCAGAGCTTTTGAAAAATATATCTAGAGTAGCTAGTGTATATGTGATATCAAGGTTACAAGGTCTAACATCTTATGACCTGCCATCAATAGAATCAATGAACTGCATCACATCCTAAGAAGGATTCTTAGCACACATCTGATATAATGCGTTATCAATTTTCCTTTTAATGGTTCCCAAGCTATTGGACCTTACACTTATCACTGGTACAGAAATTAATGCTGCCCATCATCCATCTCATACCGTTTTAATTTAGGGAAGAAATTCTGCATTATTTCAACATAATGCAGTGTTATATAATAACATTGAAAGCTGCTCGAAACTGAGTAGTCTCAGAACTTCAGCAATAATCTCAGCAGACGGTAAAAGTATGAAGGTCATAATGAATCTTAGGATGCATGGAAATTATCTTTTGCACAGCGGAATAAAGAAAAAGAAATTTGGCATCCTAGGCTCTCTTTCAAGTCCAGTATTAGCCAGAAATCTGAAGCTGCCAACAAAATTGATAATGTAATATGGAGGAAATTTCTGTAGGACAGCTGATGTTCAAAAAGCAGACCTTTTATCACCACTATATAACTCCTGTCTAGGCTTTCATGTTGCTTTTTAATCATGGTGCTGACCTTGACCTGTTATCAGGATTATTGATGCGTCTATAAAACAAGCATCAGAAATTTTAAGTGTTGGCATAAGTGTAATTGAGACAGTATATTTTTCTCAGTGGAGCATTAAATTTTGGCTTCTGTGTAGAAGATGCAAGAACTTATCTATAATGGGATATTACTCTTTTATTCCTCAATGTATTCTCAGTAAGTCAATGAGATTCATTCTGCAACAGCTCTGACTACTGACATTAAAAAATTGCTTGTGAGAGTCTTACCTTAGAAGAAATCTGGGGGTACCTGGCCTAGGTTCTTTCTAGCATGGCTATTAAAAGCTGCAAGATTGTAAGCATCGCTACTTCTTGAAACCCTTTTTATTCTTCTGTAATGGGATATGGAAAGCATTTTATGTAGTTTTCCTTTTGACAAAGACATGGTTTCATGCCAGCTAGGATTCTGTGAGTTCTTTGGTCTTGTCTGTTCGTGGAACTTAACAGGAATTTAGTTTGGGTGTCAATCACTAAGTAAGAAGGTGCACACTCTGAGTTAACATTGTCCAGAGAGGGCTAGCAGGGAGCTAGCATGCAATAATTAGTACACCGTAAATCCTTACTTTAAATACTTCAATCTCCTGATGTAAACAAGCCCTTACAGCACACTATGAATGTCTTTAGGCAATACAACTCATTACATTTTGATTAAAAACGTCTCAGAGGAAGTCAGTATAGTGTTGCCAGTAGTTTGTAAATTCCCTGTCCAGGTTACTGAACACTATCTTTCAGTAAGTAAGTACTTTCAATAAGTAAGCACTTAGGGTAGCATAACAGAATGGTAATAACAATGAGAAAAGCAGTAGTATCATCCACCTAGCTTTTGTCTCTATAATAAAGCTCTTCCTGATTAAAAATTTATAAATAATTAAAACATATTTGCCTTTAAATCTAAAAACTATATATATTTCCCTTTCTGTAAATACATGCTTTAGATAAACGCAGATTGTAGAATGAAATACGGTTTGCCAAAGCTATGTATAGCATTATAACTATGTATAACTTGAACTTCTACCTCTGGTTTTCTTTATTATTTTATTTTTATTTTTATTTTTCTTAATACACAAATAATTCAGGCTTAGCTCATTGTTTATGAGTTCTTTTTGAACTAGAAAGAAAAGTTTTGTAGGAAATGCATTTGTTCCCTAATGACTTAGTGGACAAATATTATTGCTGGATTTGTGTATTTTTTCTGTATGTATTAATCTACCTCACATCTAACCACATGACCTATTTTGTTTATTCTCCACCTTCAAATTAAATAGCCTCAACTTCAAAATAAATAGCCTGTTCTGATTTTTAATGCAACTCGGTTCTGCTCCATGAATGCCTTTTCTGAAGACAGTTTTTATTGCCACTCAGTTGACCTTAACGGTTGTTTTCTGTGCTTCAACAGCCTGGCCTTTATTTAAACATTTTAAACATTTTAAATAAATATCCACATTTTGTAGAAGAAATTCTTAAAAGTACAAATGAAAATGTTTGCAGTAGCTCACTTTGCTGAAACTACAAGTCCTTTCAGTCTTTGGAGCAATATATAGGGAGTAGGAAAAAAAACATACATTGCAGGAAGACACCAGAACCATGACTATATGAAGGGGAAGGAAAAAGAAGTGCTAAAACTAAACTAAACTAAACTAAACTAAACTGAAATAAAATAAAATAGAATAAAATAAAACAAAGCAAAATAAAATAAAATTACACTATTGTACATCCAGGACAGACTGGTACATTGAAAAAAAAACATTTAAAAACAAAAATCATCATTTTCTTTAAAAAATACAGTTAAAGTAGCAAAGTCTGTGGAAATCAAAGCTCAGAAAATTGGATAAAAATAAATCATCAGTAATTTATGTTAATTTGTAATAACCCAATCAAAACAGAAAGCATGGTCATTTTTCCATTTTATAACTATTTTTTTAATTAAGGAGTTCAGAATGCATAATTAGCTTATTAGATGCATGCCTAGATAGGGAGAAGGAGGAAAAAAGAATAGTAGTGCTGATCTGTCTTCAACCTTGTGTGAGAAAAATCATCCACAACAATTATTTGCAGAGGCAGCAGTTCCAAGACCAGCTGGAGCTATAAGCAAAATGGGCAGCTGTCTAGGGCCACAGACAGCTGGGGACAGCAAATCAGCCTGGGCTCTGCTGCGCAGCTAGCTTATTTCAGGCAAATCTTGACTTAGTTCATTAGTACCTTCTGAAGCTAATGAACTGCTGACTCTGGCAGAAAAGTGTCTGTGCTGCTGGCAGTGTCACAGACAGCCTGGCTGGATCTATTTATCACAGATATACTTTTCCCATATCCTCCAGGGAACATTGCAGCAATGGCTGTTTTCCCCCCTTGTAGTCAAATCCCCCATCAGCTATCCTAAAAACTCAGAGTTTCATGTAAAGGATTCTACACCAGGACATTTAGATGTAGAGCTTAGGGATATGGTTTAGTGGGGACTGTTAGTGTTAGGTTAGAGGTTGGACTCGATGATCTTGAGGTCTCTTCCAACCTAGAAATTCTGTGATTTTCTGTGATTAACCTGTAAATAGCTAATAAATTTGTTCCTGTTCTTACTGTCTTCATCCCTATGCTATCTTGAAAAGGCAGATCTGATTAACTCTGATTCAGATAAGAATACTTATATCTTTATTTGCATTTGAGCAGGAGCTAATGGTCACAAACACTGTATGACTAAACCATTTATACTTGAGTTTCAGGCAGTATAGTATATCTGGTCTTACCATTCGCAGTCAGTTGTTTCCATTTCACATGTATGTAAGTCATACCTTTAAGATGTGTTAAAAGTTATCATACTCTTTCTAAATGCCATTTATCTTGTATTGTTTTTATTGTGTACTTGCTTCAAAAGCATTCATCAAGTTTACATTCACAGAAGTAACACGGAGGTGACATATAGGTTGCAGAGCATTAAGAGCATTCCCAATGGCAGACTTTTGCCTAAATAAAGACAAATTTTCACTAAAGACAGTCGGTCCTTGAAACTCAGTCATTTGCAGTGAAATACATAGTCATCAGGATTGAAGACATTACCTCTGCTGTCTAATTTTAATTCTTAAAATAAGCAGTGGAATTTTATCCTGTTTAAAAAGTGGCAACTGTCACACCTCATAATTCTGCTTTAGAGTTAACATAAAGGGTCAGGCTTTGATGGAAAAATACACAGTAATGGCACATGGGAGTTCTGCTCAGTGTCTCCTCAATACAACACCTCACAGAGAACTAGTCTACACATTAGTTGCCACATTTAACAAACAAATTAGAAAATTTCATGCTTCCTGGGACAATGGAGCTACTGCATTTGCACAGACTGGGAATATGTGTGATAATAAATAAATAAATAAATAGATAGATAAACAAACAAACAAACCTCAACATAGGAAAACTGCCCAACCTGTTTTGACAGATCCAATATAAGCAGGAGTAGCAGAAGCTGATAGGTCAGTTATCCTAGGCTCATTTATGTTTATAGATTCTTCATACCAAGATACAGAGATCTATGAGACTCATCTAGAACTAGATAGGCAATGATTGTACAGAAAATGCACCATCAGCTGCTTTCAAAGTAGATACCTCTTGTCAGTGTGAGTAGTTCACCCTCTCCCACACATAAAGTGAAGGCTTTCCTTATGTAGATGAGAACAGTGTAACTGGTAGGTAGATTCTACAGCAGCCCAAGCACTGTCTCTCCCAAAGACGTCATAAACAAACATAAATGCTCGTAAAAATGGGAGCTATTTGACTACCATTATAACCTCTTAGTACAGTTACATGCTGAAAGAGAGAAAAGAACTAATGTGATAAAATGAGACTATTCACTGCAGAATGGGAGAGTGCAGCTATTATTCATGTTTCAGCCTTCACAATTAGACTTAGATTATTCACAAGCAAGTCTAAGCTACTCAGTAATAGATAGAACATTAATACTCATTATTCTGTATGTGAGTTATTACATAAGCCACATAAAATCTCAGGATCTGGAAGAGTCTGACATAGAATCCAGACCAACATCTTAGATTTTTGATGACTTCACTTTATCTTATGTCCTTGATGAAACTTTTTAAACTCTTTGTGTGTGTGTGTGTGTGTGTGTGTGCAAGAGTTATCTTAATATTGATAAAAATGACACACGCATACATGTTTGAATGAAAAAAACACACTGACTCATATTGATGAAGATCACTTTTAAAACTTCAGCATTATGAAAGCCTTGTATAGCCAGTTAAGGTGTAAAGGGATGAGGTGAATGATGGACTATTGTGTAGATTCCATCAGAGCATTCTGAGTGAGAGAAAATCCTTCCCTTAATTCAAATAATTATTTTCCTCTATTACATTATCATTGTAGCTATGAGTCAGGTTTGTGCAGAATGGCAGATTACTGTAATGCTACAGAGTGAGAAGCTGTTAGAGTAATTAAGTAACAGTTTACTTTTGCTGACCCAGATATATAAAAAAAAAAAAAAAAAAAGCTGATATACTTTCTACATTTTTGTCTGTATGAAGAATTATTTTGGTGAAGGATAGTTAAAGACCAGGCAATCCTCAGAAGAAATGTCAATAGTTGTTTAACCCTTTTCTCCCCCATCTGTCCTGCTTCTTTCCCTGTGAAGAGGTCTATTTGTTTAGGTGTGATAATTCAAGTAGGATAATACTGTTCTGACATGTATGTCTTTGGTAGTTTTTTGGCCATCTAAGAAACAATTGAATATCAACAATGAGCTATTGTCTCTTCAGAGCCCTTAACTTTTCTCATTCCTTTTAGGATGAATTTGTATTTCTGCAGTGACAAAATGGGTTAGAATGGTCAAATTACAAGTTCAATGACTTTTTTTGCCTCAGTCTTCACCAGCAAGAACTCTAACCACCAAAGCCCAAGCCCCAAGCCCCAGAAGGTAAAGGCAGGGACTGGGAGAATGAAGAACAGTCCACTGTAGGAGAAGATCAGATTCAAGACCAGCTAAGGAACCTAAGGGTGCACAAGTCTATGGGACCAGATGTGATACATCCACAGGTCCTGAGGGAACTGGCAGATGAAATTGCTAAGCCACTCTCCATCATTTACGAGAAGTTTTGGAAGTCCAGTGAGTTCCTACTGACTCTACAAGGGGAAACATAACAGCTATTAATTATAAATGGAATTACTCTAACCACTGTTATAAATTAGACCACACAATTTACTGGTCTATTGAAATTATTTTATTAATCAAGTAAGCAGACACAAGCAAAACAGTGCTGGGCAGCTGGGGAGTCTCCGCTCCGCCACAGCATGCAACTTCCCCTTTCCAGTGTCGCTGTTTTATAGCATTCAAGTTCTGGCTTGTCAAGACTTGACTTGTCGACTTGTCGAGACTTGTTCTGAGGCTGCACAGTCTGTTGTTGGGGGTCGTTATCCTTCCTCCAGTGATCATGCGTTGTGCTTGTGTTCAGGTGGGGGCAAAATAGGATGTCTTGTGGTGGGTGGGTAGTATCTTACAAAATCTTTGTTTTAACAAGGATGTTTACCCAACCCCCCTTCCCCATTTGTCCCCATGTTACAATGCCGTGAGTTGTGAAATCTTATCTCCTCATTAGATTATTTAAATTCTCAAGGACAATGAACAAACCCCTACTAATTTATCACACCACCAAAGCCCAACTATATCCTGGGCTGCTTCAAAAAAAGTGTGCCCAGAAATTTGAGGTGAGTGATTCTCCATCTCTACTCTTCTGCTCTTGTGAGACCCCATCTAGAGTATCGTTGGGTTCCCCAGCAGAAGACGGACATCAATGTCTGGACAAAATTAGAACAAATCCAGAGCAGGGCCATAAAAATGATCAGAGGGCTGGAGCACCTCTCCTATGAAGAGAGGCTGAGGGAGTTGAGGTTGTTCAGACTGTTGAAGAGAAGGCTCCAATAATATTTTATAGCAGTCTGCCAGTACCTAAAGGGGGCCTACAGGAAAGCTGGGGATGGACCATTTATCAGGGAGTATAATGACAGGACAAGTAGTAAAGGTTTTGAAATAAAAAATGTAGATTTAGATTAAATATTCGGAAGAAATTCTTTATTATGAAGGTGGTGAGTCACTTCAGAAGTTTTCCCCAAAAAGCTGTGGATGCCACCAAAGTGTGTAAGACCAGGTGTGATGGGGCTTTGAGCAACCTAGTCTAGTGTGAGGTGTCCATGCCCATGGCAGGGGGGTTGGAATTAGATGATCTTTAAGGTCCCTTCCAATCCAAAAAATTCTGGTTTTGCTAGTAAAGAAATATTGTTGAGTATATAATAGGGCTGCACTGAGATTACTTTAGCTGACATTCTGCCATATGTAGAATATTTAGACATTCTTTTTAATGTTCAAACCAAGTTGTTTCTAATTTCTACTGAGAGAGATGGTACGTAAACAACTTTGATTTCTTCAGTACCAAGTAGTTATCTGTTGTTAATGACAGGGAAGGAATCTTCAACAAAACCCGGTGTGGGGATTATTTAATTTTCTGATTTTAACAGCTGGCCAGCAACACATTTTATGTAGAGATGATTCATAGTCCTGGGCAACTTGCCCTAGGTGGCCCTGCTTGAACAGATGGGCTGAAGCAGGTGATCTCCAGAGGTGCCTTCCAACCTTAAACTTAAAAATTCTGTAATTCTTTGATTGTTGCTTATATACGTGCTGTGATTTTTCTTTTTTTGATTGTTGTTTTTAATTGTGATTAACTAGTTTCTAAATTTGGCCAAAATGGTGCTCAGTTATTTGGTATAAAAATTTGCATGTCATATTTTAAAATTAATGGTTATTGAGAGACAAGAACCAAACAGCTATTAATTATAAATGGAATTACTGTGAATCTGGAAAAGTTACTTTGATTAACTTCTATTTTCAAGGTAAAACCAAACTCTCTTTCATATGCAGAATTCTAGATTGCCACTGGCAATCATGTTTTTGCTTTTTTCTTCTTCTGAAACCTTAAGTAATGGGAAATCAAGCTAAGGTTGCAACCAGCATGTTGACCTGTGATGGCTGTTTGATGACCCACACCAAAACGTCATCTGGAAAGGAGTGATATAGCTAGGGATCGAAACAGAGGTACCAGAAACTGAGTAGAAATTGGCAATATTTTTTTTTTCAAACATTTCCTAGTCTTCAGTTTCTGCTAGGAAATTAAGAATTAGGATGAGCCCTTCACAGGGAATGTTTTTTCTACATTTGTCTACTTTGAGGCCCAGTCACCTTGCTATAAATTTGTGATATTGGCCACCCTTTAAGAAAAGCTACTAGCTTACCACCTCAGTCGGTATGGTATATCAATTCCTATGCTCCTATCTTATTCGTTTACAGCTGGTCCTTCCATATGAGTCTGGAGTCACAATGACAGGGTTCACTGGGGAAATCTACAGGCGTATCCAATTTTATGGATGATTGCAACACTTTCAGCCTCTCAGACTACCCTACAAAGGCAAGGAAGTTTAAAGGAACAAGGAAAGTTAACTGCAAGTAAGAAAAAAGACCCCCAAACCAACGGATTTATCCTATTAAGATAGATCCAGACCTTGTTGAAAGGTGAATTGTTGATTGGGACTGTGGAATACAAACTGTTATAAATGAGGTCTCAACGCAATCTGAATTTTGTAATACTTATAAAACAAATATTTCTAAAAGGTATAAAAGGTATAAAAGGCAAGTAAACAGCGCTGGGTGTGCGGGGAGTCTACGCTCCACCAACACACACACACGAACATCAAACATTCTAACTACACAGAACATTGCTTTACATATTAAACCCGAGTATGCCTATACATATGTACAATCAGAAAAGGTAACAAACAATCCTTTAAGTTCCATGACTTACTAAACTCGAGTACACCTATACATATGTACGATCAGAAAAGGTAACAAACAATCCTCCAAGTTCCACGACTCAACAGTCTCCATTTTCCACTCCTTTTGAACAATATGTATTGCTTTAAGTTGTCAAGCAACTCAGTCTTCAGGCCTTATGTATCCCGTTCTTCCCGGATCGAAGAAAAGCATATCCATCTCCTTTTCAAGGCCAATGGGCCTAGGTCAAAAGGCACGTTCAGGTCAGCAGGGGGCGTAACAGCAAAAGCCTTCAATGGCGGTAGCGGGGGGGGGGGTTGCGATGGCGTAGCAGTCGGATCAGTAAAGGAGCCTGCAGCTCCCTCACTGTCTGGCAAACCACACATTTGTGATTGTGGCTCCACATGGCTCTGTACGGCCTCAGAGACTGCTCGCCAGGTGCCGAGCAATCCCACTGCAACCTTGTCGTTTTTAGTTGCAGAGTCCCACACCTTGACCTCAGTTTGGTCCCATATTTCAGGCTCATAAACTGTCCGATTGTTAAGAAGGAGAATGAGCTGTAAGGTTACCAGGACAGTCTTTGTTCCTAAGGACGTATGATCCCCCATAATGTGCAACTGCTTACCAGCGAGGGGCAGTTGTGTGCACAGGTCTGCTTCTCTCAGCTCAAGCTTCTCTCCAGCTCCAGTGCGCCTATTTCCAGTGACTTTCTGTATGAGCTTCTCTGAACGGTTTGCTGAGTCTGGCCAAACCTATCTTCATGAGGCAATCAAAGTGCCTGTTTCCGTCCTGGTCTCCATTCTGCCAGCCTGTTTTTCTTCACTTCTTTTTCCTGCTTCTTTATTGATGTAACTTCATCATGTTGCCTTTTTTATCTTGAGGGCAGGCTCCCCTCTTATACCCTTCTCTCCACAGCAGTTCTTTTCAAAACAACTTTTCATTGGTCAAACAACTTTGAATGTAACAACAACAGCAAACACCCAGAAATATCCATGCCTTAATGGCTGGAGAACAAGAAACCATCTGGAGAACAAGAAACCCCAGACTGCATGGAGTCTCCTGAATCACCCTTCTTTGTTCCCTCTAAACACTTTTATATTCCTGATGGCCTCGTCGTTAAGAGTCTAATGTTATCTCAACCATGGGGCTTTCCAACCCCCATGACCACATTCCCAAATCTCCCCTTCTTTATTAATATCAACCATTTTCTCGACACGAATTACCACTCCATATATAACAAAACTAACAACAAATTCAAAATTAGTAGAGATAATGAAATAAAAAAAACATTTTGTTTGTTGAGAGCATTGGATATAAGAGAACTGGTAAGTTATATCATTTTTAGTTGTTTGAAAGCACCCACACCCTTTTCTCTCCACCTTCTGTTTCCTGAAAACAGACATATTCTCATTTTAGGGGTTTAGTCAATAACAAGTTTTCCTGCTTTGTGTTTAGAAAGTTGTATGCATTTTTTAGCTCACCGGAAAATTGCAAGAATATGGTCTGCATAGTCTGATATGACCCATGAAACACAGCTACAGGTTTAGCTATGAAATGCTTTTAATGATTTCAGAAACTCACTGTTCATTACTTTTCAAGCAAGGAAATTGAAGTCAGTAATCATGGCTTTTATCTTGTAAATTTGCCCCAAGAACTTTAAAAGGTCTATAGATTACAGATAAAGAACAGGATGCTGCAGATAAGACTAATGAGCAGCATTGTGAGATTTAGGCTTTCTGTCAAGGTGCTAAAATCTATGATAGAAAGTAATTTAATTAAGCACTTTATTTTCTGTAATAAATACAAATTAGGTACATTACTTCAAAAAAAAATCCAAATATAAGTATATTTATCGGTATTACTGGAAAGTCATTGTTAGCATTTTGCAGGAGTAAGCCCTTTGTCTAGTCAAGGTGGCACTATTTACTGTTTCCTTCTTATGCATCAGACAAAAGCCACTGATGTTATCTTGTTATGCAGAATGGTGCATGAATGTGTATGGGTAATAGTGTTCCAACAGAAGCTGATAGCCTTATTTAAAATCTAATGCTAATTGGAAATCTAATATGGGTTTCTATTATAGATGATTTTAAACTGTCAACAGTAGCAGCCTAGCTGAAAATTCTTGCATGCCTTAAATGTGGGATCTATAAAAACTTAATTTGAAAGATTATGCCTAGAGTTAGTTTTGATATTGATAAGTACCATAGGTATTGGTCGCTAAGTATTTACGGAGTTTTAAATAAGTATATGTAACTTCCTGACAAGCTGAATTTGAAGTATGCTCCTCCTTCTTACTCCCACCTACAAAAGCATACCATGTACTTGCAAAGGTGTAAAAACTTGTTTCTAGTTTGGCAGGTTTACTAGATGTGAGCTGAACTGTAAGAGTTGACATGAAAGAAGAGAGAGGCAGCAACAGATAAAAAGATTTACAAAAGTACGTAAAAAGGTTGGACCCCTAAATTCCATTTATTTTTTAGGCAAGTTCAGCATAGATGCCTTTCAGCTTTTGATATTTAAAGAAGGCAGTGTCAGTCTTTTTTATTTATAATTTACAAGGAAAATACAGGGTAGGAATGACATGAATTCAGATCTGTTCAAACAGCTACACTGACATACTGTGACTATAGAACTGATTCAATAAACTGCTTTCAACAAATTAGGATGCACTTGTTACCTGAATACCACTGCCTGGTTCAAATGGAAAGACTATGATGCACTTTTTCCTCTGGATAATGTCTGCATAGTGATAGTAAAGGAAGATTGTATAGAAAACAGAACCACAATCTATTTCTCTTTATTCCTAAAGGGACCCTCAGGCCAGTTAGTTCGTAAATGTCTTTCCTGGGTTTTATTAAGCTAATGTACCATGTCCACATTTTATTTCTTTTTATTCCCAGGGGTATTATATTGTTCTTTTAAAGTATGTGTGTTTGAAAGTATAGAATATGCTTCTAGAATATAGAGTTGAGCATTACATTTTCCTTTACTAAATAAGAACCTATCAAATGAAGTTCACCAAGTTGCCTAATCTAATGTATCTAAACATTTATTTGAAAGAAAAGCTCATGTCAAATGAAAGAGGAAAGTTCCAAATGATAAATCTAGCCTTTTATAACAACTGTCCCCTTATAAAAAGAAGGATTTTGTCATGCAGGTTTTCAGTCTATTCGTTGGTGGCTTAGTACAGTCAATTAAAATCCCTGCAAGTGTTCTGAAATTCAGGTTAACAGCACAATGATATCTAAATATTGAAAAAGAAAAAAAAAAAAAGTGTAAAGATGATTTCCTTTCTGCTGTACGTACAAAGAACTAATTCCCCACTCTGGAAGAGTAGTTTGTGGACTTCAGCTTTGTCACAAAGATAATTCAAATTCTGTACTATGAGGGTGATGAGGTACTGGCACAGGTTGCCTAGAGATGCTGTGGATGCCCCGTCCCTGTAAATATTTAAGGACAGGTGTGATGGGGCTTTGAGCAACCTGGTCTAGTGGGAGGTGTCTGTGCAAATCATAAGGGGGTTTTCATTTGATGCTATGCAGTACTGTAACTCTGTCAAAAATGATGAATGTAATCTATTACAGTACTGCTACCCTCTGTATCACAGCTATTTCCAGGACCTTAGATTCCAGAAACATATTCATGGCTAATGGGAGAAGTCACATTATAAAGAGAAAGATTATCAAGACTTTTTTTTAAACATTAGAAAGCCAGTTGTTGTGGCAGAGGCGTTGTTAAGTTTGTGGCAGTGGGCAGTGGTTTGAGGTTTAGTCAGGAACAGAGTACATTAATATATTTCACAGCTTGATCCCTGCTAATGGAAATGCTCTGTTTGACTTTGGTTGCTTTTGGATCAGGCATTTGGTTGGCACCACTAATATCCACTTTTTATACAAGACAGGCATTAAGTAAGTTTATGCTGCCAGGAATCAGCCTGACTGAAAAATGTATACGAATTATTGCTGTGTTTTTGGAACATGGGAATGTATGTGCAGATTTTGCAGTTGCTTGAGTCTTGTCACTTCAAAATCTCAGTTTTACTGATGAAGAAACACACCACTGTCTGGCATTACCGATATAATGCACAGTGTTCTGACTAGCATGCAATCCATCTGCTGATTACTATAGCTTCAGGGAAGTTAACATGATATGACCTACTCTTTTAGATAACTTTCCATGATTCTTGGCAAAGAACAGACCCAGAACATGAATTTGTCAGTCAAAATTATACAAACATTGAGAAAATCAGTGGCTATTATCAGTTACTATGCATTTAAGTATTTTAATTATAAGACCTAGGAATGTAATGCTTTCACTGAGAAGTTGGCTATGACCCAAACACACATTGTTCCAGGAGAGGTGTAACAAAAAATTTCAAGTCTGTAAATAGGGATGGGTGGAAATCTTGTCCCCTTGGCCTCTTGTCTCCAAATTACTTTCCCCTTGTTCTTTTACCCATTAAGAATCAAACCTAAAACATTTTTTTTTCTAATCAACTTTTCTGACCTACTATGAAAACTATAGAATAAAGATATCTTGCTTTTAAGATTTCTTAGTGAGTTTGTAAATCCAGCACTTGCTCTTGCACATTGCTGATCTTGTTGCCCAATCCATAAAGAGAGCTTCAATTAAATCCATGACAATACTCAATGTATTAAGCTGTAAGCACAATGTTCAGAAGTTTTGGACTCAGAGAAAAACATTGAAAAAGGTAGCAAAATGGTGATGTGTCTGATTAAGTGCAAGCTTAATATGCTCTTACTTTTATGACAACAGTATTTGTCCAATTATGCTAGCAGTCATGAGAACTGAAGTTGTTTAGCCTGGAGTAGAGATTGCTCTTGGGAGTCTTCACTATTGCTTTTCAACACTTGAAGAGACTTATAAGAAAGATGGAGAGAGACTTCTTACAAGGGTATGTGGTGGTAAGACAAGGCACAATGGTTTTAAACTGAGAGTAGATTTATATATAAGGGAGAAAATCATTACAATGAGACTACAACAGGTTGCCCTTAGAAGTTGTGAATACCCCATCCATAAGTGTCCAAGGATAGGCTGGATGGATATTTGGGCAACCTGATATAGTGGAAGGTGTCCCTGCTGATGCAGGGGGGTTAGACCTAGATAATCATTAAAGGTTTCTTTCAACCAAAAGCATTCTTTGATTCTAAAGCATTTAGAGAGTAAGGCTCTTCTTCTCTTTTCTTAATAATGTGAATTTAAACTGTTTAAGGCAGATCATATAATTTTGCCTCAATGTAAGTTAAAATTTATGTTTAACAGTTACTTCACACTTACAGAGTTTCTCCATCCTTTTGCCTATGGGAAGTCCTGTGTTGTATTGCTCATACTCACCTCTCTCAAGTGCATGCATGCAGCTTGAGAAAAAGGCAGGAAGAACTAGAGGCCTGTGTGTTGTTGGGAGCTTGTGTGTCATCCAAGGAAAAGACAGTGAGGGGTGTCATCGTGGTAGGGTGTGTTACAAATCACCAAATTAGAATAAGAAAGTGGACAACATTCTCTCTGAAGTACTTCAGAACTCGTCCAGACTGATAGTCTGATTTTCATATAAGATTTTAATCTGTCTTGCACGTGCTGGAAGGGCAGTATAAATAGGAGGCAATCAATCCAGATCTCTGGAGGTTGTCAGGCACTAGATGGGGTGATACTTATCTGGACCTTCTGCTCAGCAACATGGAGGAATTGTTTTGGGACCTGATTATCACTGACACTCTTCTCTGTTCTGACCATAAAATAATGGAGTTGGAGATCCTAACAGCTTGTTGACAAAGATACTGTTGCTCTTTGTCAGTTAGAACCTGTCTCTACCCAGAAGTCCTTGCTGTGCAACCATGTGCTGCACAACCATGTGTTGACCTACCCCTCCCCAAGTCTTTCCCCTTAAATGGGAAAATTGAAGAGAAAAACAGAGGGGCCTCCATGCCCTTGACCCTCTTTTCTTGGAGCCGTTGTAGTCACTCATGATACGTTGACAATCTTGATATGTAGACAAGCTATATCCTTGGAACACACATGAACGATCAGCCAGGGGTAAAGGTCCAATGGCTGGAAAAACTTTAGCAGTTTTCCTGTAACACCCTGGACCCAAGTGCCAGGTAAGCTCTAAATTTCCAGATTACTCCTGTCACAGGGTGACTGTCTCCCTCTCCCACAGGAGTTTCCAGTAATTCCATCCTTCTTTTCTTCTTCGTGTGGATACTTGGTTGATGTTCAGCTCTCTGTGACACCTGCCCCAGGAGGAGGCCACTTTCCTTCCTTCTGCTGAGCACTGTGCCCATAACTTCAGGATAGGAGGTGTAGAAGAAGCCTTGTATGCATCTCCACCAGGGACAAATTTTCAGCCCTCCTCTCTCAACCCAATCTTGCAATTCCCATCCACCACTCCTTTGAGCATGGTCTTGGGCTGTCCTTCCGTCCTTGAAATGGAGAGGCTTGGTCTGTCAGCTCCACAGGATCTCTGAAGTGGTCCTGTCAATCTCCTGTGCATCCTCTGAGTGCATGCAGCTTGCTTACCTCCTCTCACAGCTCCTTTACTCAGCATCTCTGTTGGATCTGGTCTGTGAGGGATGAGGGCAGTGCCATCCTCAGACTTGTGGAGAATGATGAGTTACTCCCCAAACATGGTTGCTGCCTCCTCCCTCCTGAGCCCTGGCTGTGCAGAGGCCTCTGAAATGCTAGGGGTGGTTGCATCTGGCATGGATACAGCTGGCATCTGAGATTGTGGCACATTACCACCATCAACTGTGCTCACGGGCACCTTTTTTCCCCTTTGCACTAATGACTGGTGTGACAGCAGGGATCTTCTTATCTGCTTCTATTGCACTTTCAGTATCCTTGTCTGTCTCTGGAAGTTATAATTCACACAGTCTTTTACTAACTAGTATGCTTAGATACCCTTTTCAAAAAAAAAAAAAAAAAAAAAAAGTTTTTAAAAGAGGCTATTGAGTTTTACTTATAAAAAAGTGAGTTAATGTTTTCTGACTTGAAAAATGGTATTAAGTACAATGCAGTGAAAACTAGAAAAACAAATAGCAAAGTATCAGCATAAATGGCAGTGGAGGACTAAAGACACACGAACAAGAAATTATATTAGGGGAATCTCAGTTTTCCACATTTCAGCTATCTGCTTTGTGCAAATCCTGTAGACAAATTTTAAAGAAACAAAATGGTGTTATTCAAAATGTGTTTTAATGAAACCTCCTGTACCAAATACTGTTTTTAGCCAAGTGTATCCATAAGTCCTTACAGAACTTTGGTATTAAACTGAGATCCACAATCAAGCTTATCATAAATTTTACTCCCTTTATTTTACTTAAATATATATATATATTAAAAATCATTTATGTTTTTTCTTATTAAGCAGTTTTATAATGCTTTTCCAGTCATCAAGCATCAAGCATTGTATTTTTCTAACACTCAGAACATGTTTTAATAGGCCAAGTTTATGTTATGTATGTTGATTTTTTTACTAGGGTCATATGAGAGATTAACTTGTTAAATATATGTCTGTCCAGTAGCACTTTCTTTTTCTCTAAATCATACTTCACTCTGATACAACTACTAAAAATAAAAATAAAAATAAAAATAAATAGTTATATAATAATAATAGATTAAAAGGAAAAAAAAAATGCAGCGACCTGATAAATATTAGATAGCTCTCAGAAGTGATTCTGATTTTCTCAGGTTTAATTAACATGGTTAAGTCAGAACCTGAAGCCATGGCGTAAGAATTCTTTAAACTCCAAATTAACAGCAGGTAATTTTCCTCTTTCTTTCTGTCTGAAAACCTGTACTTAAACATATATTCTAATCGTAATACATATAATTATTATATCACACTTCCCATTCTGAAACCAAGCATTTTTGACCGTTTAAGACCTTTTTATAGCACAGTAATCATAGGATTCAATTTTTACAGCAGTAGAGATTTTGCTAGTAGTGGTTTATGCTTTAGAAGTTCACAGAATCACAGAATCACAGAATTGTCTAGGTTGGAAGAGACCTCCAAGATCACCTAGTCCAGCCTCTGACCTAACACTAACCAGTCCTCCACTAAACCATATCACT